>NC_089796.1:20502167-20802167 GCF_040412425.1 Macrobrachium rosenbergii
GTCATCCTTGGGCATATTCGCCATGGTCCTCCTGGGTGCCTGGAGCGATACCAAAGGCAGGAAAGTGCCCCTCCTCGTTCCCCTGATCGGAGACAGCCTCAAAGCCCTCCTCCTCTTGGCCAACGCCTATTTTTGGTACTGGCAGCCCTGCTACATCATCTTGGCCTACATTCCCTACGGCCTAGGAGGCAACTGGATGGCCATCTTCATGGCGGCTTACGCATATGTTGGCAACCATTCTGGAAACCGCTCGAGGACAACCAGGCTATCTTTGGCGGGGCTCATGGCGTACGCGGCCTGGCCAATGGGGCACTTCACAGGCACCGTCCTCTACATGAAAGGAGGCTACGTGTTGGTCTTCGGGGCGCAGCTCATCTTTTCCATCGTCACCGTCATCTACACCCTCCTCCGCTTCGACTCGGGTCCTCCTCCAAAGCGCGAGGGAGAAGAGGAAGGGGAGGGGGATGCAAGAAGAGAGAAGAAGTTGACTTTAGAGAAAGTAAAGACGTCACTGACTGTTGTGTTTAAACCTCGCGAGGGTTACCTCAGGGCGCACATAATTGCCCACGTCATTTGCATCTGGGTAACTGTGATATCCTACGGTAGGTTTATGCTTCTCAGTTTCCATACAACTTCATCATCTCATATACTAACTACTGCATAAAAATGTTAAATTTTGAGCATTGTAATATTGAGAGTACTAGTATATCGCATGAGAGTAACTTTCACAGTATTGCAAACAAATTTTCTATATGAACGACAAAAATAAAACTGTCTAAAGTACCCTGACCATATAATTGGGAAAGCAATCCACAAAGCAAACAATTTTCTACCGACCCCCTCAAAACATGACCAGAGAGATGCCCAACATTAATATCAAAATCCCCTGGACAGGATTAAGACATTTACACAAACACTTGGAAACTAACCCTTTTGTTTTTACCTACCCAAATACCTTAGCCAAATCCCTAATTAACGGCCAACAAAAGCCAGTCCCCAAAGACACATGCAGGAGTATACAAAATCCCTTGCCTTGACTGTGACCAATCCTACATTATACACAGTTTTATAGGTAAATCACTTCCCCCGAGACTAATACAACATAAACGTTCAGTAAGATATGGAAAACAGAGCTCAGCTATTTTTAACCACATAAACAATCATAATCACAAAATAAACTGGAATATTTTACGAATAATTTATAGCAGCAATTGTCGGTTCAGAAGCCAGATGATAGAATCTGCAATGATTAAACAAAGAAATACGATGTGCCTCTCAATGGGAGCCTGAGATTCAGATCTGATAGATAAAATCTTCCTCCAACCAGCGGTTACGAAGATTAAGGAGAAGCTGTCAACAGGAGTGACATAACTGCTGACTTCTGGAATATCCCTTCATTGGTATAAATAGCACTGCTCAGTAACTCTTCATTCATTACCTGCATGTTGAGGGAGGCGGACAGTGTCTCCAAAATACGGCTATAACTTTCTATCCTTTTGGTGTTTTTATGGGCTCCTTTTATTGGGTGGATTTTATCTTTATTCATTATATATATACAGATATATACTATACATAATATATATATAAGCAAAGACAAAATCGACGAATAGGGGACTGATAAATGTTGCAGGTTTTCATCTTATAGTCTCATTTAGCAGTAAAGGACTATAAGTCGAAAGGCCTTGCAGCACTCCATTGTTTCTCTTCCTTCGTGGATTTTGTCTTACATTTATATATTCATCACGTTCCATATTTTGTGATTCAGTTATACGTTTATATATATATATATATATATATATATATATATATATATATATATATATATATATATATATATATATATATATATACATGTGTGTATTATATCATATATATATATTATATATATATATATATATATATATATATATATATATATATATATATATATATATATATATATATATATATAGTGTCTATAGACAAATGCATAATGAATCAGTCAACAATAAAGCCAACAATGGCAAAAACATATAAATGAACAGTGAAGTAAATAAAAACAATTCGTGGAAATTCAAGTTCATTATCATTTCAGAGGGTTCGGCATTCACCTACCTGTACACACGAAAGAAGTTCGGCTGGAACTATTACGACTACACGATCTGGTCAATCGTGGGCACTCCCATCTCCTTTCTGGGTAAGTTCCTATTCTATAATCTATACTGATAACTCAAGCCCATGTTTTATAAAGAGGCTAAATCTGTAGACCAATTTGCCTCTAGACTTCATCTGTTTACATTAGTACTTAAATCCTAACATAAAGCTGGGGGTCTACTGTGTGTATATATAATATACACAAACATACATACACACATATACACACACACACACACACACACACACATATATATATATATATATATAATATATATATGTATATCTTTATATATACTCACGTTATATATATATATATATATATATATATATATATATATATATATATATATATATATTTCTATATATATATAATATGTATATATATAAATTCTATATATATATATATATATTTATATTATATATATAGATATCAATCAATCATTTCCTAAGGATATATATATATATATATATATATATATATATATATATATTATATATATATATTTACATATATATATATATATATATATATATATATAATATATATATAAATATATATATATATATATTCATATTACTGTTTAATTCCAAACAAATATCTGGGGGTTTACACACACACACACACACTATATATATGTATATATATATATATATATATATATATATATATATATATATACTGTATATATATATTAATCATTACTTGAAGCAAAGTAACAATGAGTGCCAACCGGCTTTAGCAAGAGCAAGGGACATTCGGTAACAATGTTTGCAAGGTTATTTGTGATAACAGAGTTCAGTATTGTCTTCTAATAATACTCTCTTGCTTGCTGTAACTTGCACTATTCACTTCAGTTTTTGTACTACGTACCTCTCTGAAGTTTTCAAGGACATGCTTATCAATACGAAATCTTTTATTATGTACAATTTTGGGAAAAGATTCTTGATCTCGGCTTCACCAAGTCTAAATTTGTCATGGAATTTTTTTCATTATTCCTTCTCTTCATCTATCTACAGTCTTCAAAATCACACTATTATTCAAATATCCTGTTATTAACATTTTCATGACTCTTAATAGTTTTTCTTTTTATATTCTCCTGTGTCACGATTTTCATTAGCCTATGACTTCCAAATATTGCGTGCTTAAATTCATTTTAAATTTCATTATTATTATTATTATTATTATTATTATTATTATTATTATTATTATTATTATTATTATTATTATTATTATTATTAATTTGTAGCCTGCTGCGTCCAAGCTTAAATTGCGGTACTTTCTCTTCAACTGGAACTTCGTCCAACATACATTTGGTTGTTATTATTATTATTATTATTATTATTATTATTATTATTATTATTATTATTATTATTATTATTATTATTATTATTATTATTATTCAGAAGATAAACCACCATTCATATGGAACACGCCTACAGGGCCCACAGACTTGAAATTCAATTTTCCAAAGAGTATGATCATTCGCAAAAAGTTCCACAAGATGATAGGAAATACATAAAAGAAGATATCAGTTATTAGAAAAAACACAGATAAATTAGTAAATTTATAAATACTGTAGATAAGAATATAAAAAAAATTAGTAAAATACAAGGTAAATTGTTTTGAGGGTAATAGTGCCATTTCCTCGTTCTTAATCTTTCCTGCATCCATTTATGCGGTGCAACTTCCATCACTCCCTCTCCTATTAATGGGTCTTCTAATTCTTTCCCTCTTTTAACAGCCTCCTGCGTCATACTGCCCATTCTGAGCTACTACTTCCAACTGGAAGACAGCCTGCTGGGATTCATCGGTTCAGCGTCTCACATCTTCTACGGTACAATCGTTGGAACGGCTCCCTACCCCTGGATGCTGTACTTGGGTATGATAACTGCTCGAGATGGTCGTCCGGTTGTAAAATCTTCTTTCATATACTGTACATGTAGTTGAGATACGAAGTCTGAAACGTATTTGGCCGTGGTATTCAGATTCAGGATATGAGAGAGAGAGAGAGAGAGAGAGAGAGAGAGAGAGAGAGAGAGAGAGAGAGAGAGAGAATAGAATATACAATTTAGGCCGAAGGCTACGCGCTGGGACCTGTGAGGTCATTCAGCGCGGAAAGGAAAATCGAGAAAAAGGTTACAAAGGTGTAACAGGAGGAACCCGTCGCAGTTGCACTATGAAATACGTTACAAGAGGGTGGAAAGTAAGATGGAAAAGAGAGAGAATATGAGGTAATGCCTACAGTGCACCGCGCGTGAGGTGGTGCACTGACGGCACTAATACCCTACGAGAGAGAGAGAGAGAAAGAGAGAGAGAGAGAGAGAGAATATGAAAAGTATGTGGCTGCGGTACTGCATTCTGTAAATGAGAGAGAGAGAGAGAGAGAGAGAGAGAGAGAGAGAGAGAGAGAGAGAGAGAGAGAGAGAGAGAGAGAGAGATTCCCTAACAAGCTTTCCATGTGATTAACAAAAAGCTTCATAATCAATATACTCAACATAATTACAAATATTCACCTTAATTCCCAAAATAACCAACACTATAAAAATACTGTAAACATAACATATATATCAAAACAGTGCATCTGCCCTTAACGTCAGATGCACTGCTTTGATGTATAGGCTATATGTTTAAAATGTTTTTCTAGTGAGGTTATTGTGGAAATTAATACGAATATTTTTCATTATATGGGGATTTAGGTTATGAGGGTTTTGCCTGGTCATTTGGAAGGTTTTTTGAGGAATCTCTCTCTCTCTCTCTCTCTCTCTCTCTCTCTCTCTCTCTCTCTCTCTCTCTCTTCCCAAATTTAATAGAGGTCATGTTTGAGAATAATTAACTGATTATGCTCCTTACTTCGTATGCTTGAACGATCACATAATTAGCATACAGTGGCTTTCTTGACGAGGTATCAGGTGTCACTATGATATTTTTAGGAACATTTCGGACACAATTTCTGAAATCCATACTTTCCATATATATATATATATATATATATATATATATATATATATATATATATATATATATATATATATATATATATTTATATATATATACACATATATATGTAATATATATATGTGTGCATATATATATATATATATATATATATATATATATATATATATATATATATATATATATATATATATGAACGCCTTTTACTGGAATCTAACAGTGTTTTGGGAAGTTAAAAAGGCCAATAACAACACAATTCACATGGCAAAACAATGTAATTCGATTAATGAACCTGTTTTATATATATATATATATATATATATATATATATATATATATATATATATATATATATATATATATATATAATATATATATATATATATATATATATATATATATATATATATATATATATATATATAATGTAACTACGCAGTGTGTACTGCTGTTACTATGTAGTTATACCGTTATTTTCAGCCAGCAAAGATAACTAAAAATAAACAAAATCGAATACATGCACTTAACTGTTATATAATGTCATGAAATCACTGGACGCTTTTAAATCATGTCTCGACCTTCAGGCCAAGATCTATTTGAAAGCGTCCAATGATTTCCTCTGATATTAAATAACAATTAAGTGCATTTATCCCATATTGTTTATTTTTAGATGTCTTTACTGGTATAACTAAATAGTCAGTAACAGCAGTACGCACACACACATATACAGCATATATATATATGTGTGTGTATTGTGTGTCTATGTATTTATGTAATATGTATAATATATATATTATATACTGTGTGTATATGCATATATACATTTATATATATGTGTGTGTTGATGTACTGAAATTGAAATTTTCAAAAATGTTCCTGCAAAATATAATAATGACAACTTTATACCTTATTAAGAAAACAACTTTATGCTAATTATGTGATCGTTCAAGTATACGAGAAGTAAGGAAACATAATCGGTTAATTATTCTTGAACATGACCTTACAACAGAACCAGAGAGAGAGAGAGAGAGAGAGAGAGAGAGAGAGAGAGAGAGAGAGAGAGAGAGAGAGAGAGAGAGAGAGAGAGAATCACTTGCAACAAAACCAATAGTAAGCGCAACCGTAATGACTGCAGTATCAGAAACGTGCCGCTCAACTTTCCTGAAAAACATTTTAAAGTTGTTCTATCATTCCCGGCAGGCCTGGTCGTGTCTTCGTTCTCCGGAATGGTCATCACGTCCTCACGGGGCGCCATATCCAAACTGGTCCGGTCCAACGAGTTAGGAGGCGTCTTCACGACCATCGCCCTGGGAGAGGCCTTCTCTCCCATTGTTGTCGCACCCGTCTTCACTCTCATATACAACAGCACGTTGGAGACATTCCCGGGCGCTGTGTTCATCGTGGGATCCGTCTTCGCTGTTGTCGTTAGTTGTCTCTACACGTAAGTTCGAGTTTTTTTTTTAAATATCTTGAAGCTATGAGTTGACATATTTTAACAAACAGTGTTAACCAAGCAATAGCTTTGGGTCAAGTGAACCAACTGATTTAATGAGCTATTCGTGATTTCGTATTAGTGCAACCTGTAGCATACTCTTGACTTAATGTGTTCAGTGTCGACTATAGCAGCCGCTCTTTCCTGGTGAATCGCGTACATTGCGCGCACACCAAGAGCATTACTGGTCGTTGGAGGTATTCATTCACTGATTAAAAACTATCAGTGAGGGACCACAGGCATGGTGGGACGAGCAACCTCACCCCCACAGTTGGCACACAAGAACTTCTTGCTGTAGTGAATAGCAATGGGTTAAAAAGAGGCCGAAGAAGACGACAGGAGTAATTGTCAAGGATGAATGTAAGGCTTTCGCTCCCTCATGTTCGCATCTCATTTTAAAGTGCTTCCTTTTTACCTCCCTCTGCGTTTCCCGATTCACTAAATCTTCCTCTGTCCGAGAGTAAGTTTATCTCTGTAGCACTTCTAATCTGTTCTGAGATAAGCGAACAGGAAAGTACAAGCTATTATTTCTTATTAACTCAAATCTATTCCTTATGCTGCTATCTTATCAGTTTCTTATCTGGCCAGTGTGTTCCATTAAAAATGCTTGGTTAGGTTTAAAAAAAAAAAAAAAAAGGTAAAAATGCGCACTTTTCTGTACATCGTATAATCAAGGCAACCGAAAATAGATGTATCTTTTGGTGGTCTCGGTATAATGCTGTATGAGCCGCGGGGCCATGAAACTTTCTGCCACGGCCCAGTGGTGGCCTGACCTACAGCGTTGCCAGACGCAAGATCATGGCTAACTTTAACCTTAAATAAAATAAAAGCTATTGAGGCTAGGGGGCTGCAATTTGGTATGTTTGATGACTGGAAGGTGGATGATCAACATACCAATTTGCAGCCCTCTAGCCCCAGTAGTTTTCAAGATCTGAGGGCGGACGCAAAAAGTGCGGAAGGTTAGACAAATAGCCATCTCAGTAGTTTTCTTTTACAGGAAACTAAAAGTGCTATTACCCTTGACACATTTCTAATTTTACAAAGGTCTATCTGCATTAACCTTAGAATGAGAAAGAGGTTAGGGGTCTTAACCAGCATTAATCTTCTAAAAAACTGGATGTTATTCTGGAGGCACTCAATGCTCCCTCAGGCCCAGGAAGGAGATCAACCTAAGTCCTCTACCTCAGAAATGGTTAATTCATTTGTCATTGTATGATTCTCTCTCTCGGCCTCGTATTTCTCTCTCTCTCTCTCTCTCTGTCTCTCTCAAAACAGTTGACCAAAATGTAATATTGAGTCAAGTTGAGGTTTTTTGCCTGCCGAGATATTTTCTTTGACAAATTCTCCTCAGAGCATAGTGACCTGAGGCAACCATTTTTTGAGTTTTTTTAAAACACACACACACACACACTGAAGCCGAGGAATGGGAATTCATCACTCCACATGGATAGATGTAACGTTTCAGTAGGAAATAGGTGGGTTGAATTAAAAGGAAATCTGCCTAAGGCAAACTTGGATTATGAGGTCATGTTGGTTCAAAATACATGGTTGAGCAATTTTAGTAAAGAGGCTGTAAGATGGTTCGATAACTTGGCAGTTATAGTAACATCTTGAATGAAAGGACAGCTTTGAAAGGACACTGCAAAGAACCCTAAATTTGCCTACAGTGTACTTTGTTTAGGTATATTGACGACACGGCCCCCATTTTGGTTAGAGCGCTGGTTAACGTTGGCTGATATACAAGAACTTGGTAAAGATCTTGCACAAAATATCAAGTTTGGCTTCGAGGCAAATTAGGCTTAATCAAGAAGAGTTTATTCTATTCCGCTTTTTTTAATAGGTTATCAATGAGCTGTATTTTTATATTAGTTTCTCTTCATGATTTTTAATTGGAACTGGATTCGGAACATAAAATTCAGGCGGAAGGGTCTTGATTAAGGTGCAGCTTAAGAGGGAAACCAGGAAGTATAGTGCATCCAAGTTCAATTGGAACAAGAGAAAACCAGCAGTTGCACTGCACTTAGGAAAGTTGGAAAGTTACGATGTTATATTAGATTATGTGCAGGGACTTGCATCCCGTGAAGAACAGTTATATTCGAAAGAGAGTGCAGTGGCCGAGTGGATCCCCTGCAAAGAACATTGGTAATGCCTAGTGCTGAGTGCATCGTGTGAGGTGAGCTGATGGCAATAACCCTCCAACGGGAAACGATTTTTATTGAACTGACCTTATTTTGATACAGATGCTGTTTCCTCAAGGCATTTGTTAACCATGAATTTTTTATTTATTATTATCAATTCATGTTCTGGAAATTTCCATCAATTTCCTAAGATTTCATTCTCGTATTTAGTTCTCCCTTTCTGAGAGTTGATTTGCATTTTATCTTCATCCCTTGTTCCCAGATGGATTCTCACTAGCGGCCAGGAGACGACGTCACGATCATCGGTACCTTGACAACGGCCAAATGACGAATGGACTACAATTATTTATGTTAGAGACAAAAGGTTGTTTTGTACAGGACATTTCTGCTAAGTAAGGTCTGTATTGATATCGCCATATTACTCCATGATAAAATATTTATTGATCACATATTGCACATAAACAGTTCTGCATGAGCAACTTTGTGTACTGCAACAATATTGCTGGTGTAAACGCGTTCGAAAAAAAGTTATTTTCTGTATAACATCTGTAACGTTCACTACTGTAAAACGCTTCATTAAAAATATTTCACACGGAAAGGAATATATAATTTAGGCCCAAGGCCAAACGCTGGGATTTATGGGGTGGAGAGTAAGGTGGAACAAAGAGAATGTGAACGGAGGTACAGTAAGAAGAATGAAAGGGGCTGCAGCTGAGGGCCGGAGGGACGTTGCAAAGACCCTTCAGTAAAGCCTACAGTGCACCGCGTCTCCGCATGAGGTGCACTGACGGCATTACCCCCCAACGGAGATTATCATCACACATAACCAGTTGAATATATCTATACTGTAGCGGTTTGTACGTGTTCAGAACATGGTAGTTTTATATACACGTCTAAGACAGGTACAATAATTTCGTCAGGTGCTAGTTGCTACATTATTCATAATAGAAAAATTATCTCATGTAATGATGTTGACGTGTTGTAAAAAGATATAAAAATTATTTTAATATTGTCACTCAAAATATTCTCAAGTTTTTATTTAGACACGAGACGACGGTAAAGGCTCTTAGCGGGGCCCCACCGGCCCCAGTTCACTGCTTTCTTTCCTTCTACTTACACCTGGCTGTCCAACTTCTTTAACTCTACCGTACTCTAAACTTCACTTCCCATTACAGAACTAATTCTAAGGCCTTCGATAACTCTTACATGTGAGGGCCTGACCCAAGGGAAGGGAGTAAATGTCCTGTAATTGGTTTAAAAAGAACAAATGTGTGAAATATCCATTATTAGTGATTTCATTTTGTTATCTGATACATCATTCCTTACTGAAATGACATTTTAAGTCGCACAAAACGGTTGTTTATATGTATATATCAGACACCTGTCCTTATTTTATCATACGCTTATTTACAGCATATACTTCGTAATAAAATTATCCAAGCAGTTTTCGTTTGAATTCTTAAAACCCAAGCCCAATTAACAGACAGCAGAGAGAGAGAGAGAGAGAGAGAGAGTTTCAAACCAAATACGTATCGGGCAGAAGGAAGAGTAATTTAAATAGCTGAACGCTCTATTGAGTAAACGATTCACTTTAGAATGAGAGATGAATCTGAGACAACAAAGAACAAAAGGCTCAGTCAACCTTTGACAGACGATATCAGTGGACCACCTACTCTGATGTCAATGACCCCGATGACATCAAATAAGGCCAAGAGACGAGGTATAATACAATAACTTATAATTCCAGTGGTCACCGATCACAGAAGGGAGAAAAGAAAAGTTATGGAACATGAAATTTATGTCACAGGGCAAGCGCTGCCACCTATGAGGTTATTCAGAGCTGAAGGGGAAACTGAGAGTAAATGTGTTTTAAACGGAGGGAAACCTCGCAGTTGCGCTATTAAACAAGTATTAGGAGAGCGTGGAAAGTAGGACGAAGAAAAAAAAAACTAAAAACGGAGGCACAGTAAAAGGAATGAAGGGGGTTGCAGCTAGGGGCCGAAGGGACGCTGCAAAGACCCTTAGGTATTGCCTACAGTTCACCCCGAAAGAACTGAAAAGAAAAATAGAGAGAGTTTAGAAAGTAGTCGGATTCAGAACATGCTAACTTTGCGGTTCTCAGCATTTATTCTGCAAGTGAGGACAAGACCCATGCTCATATATATACATAAACTTTTTAATGATATATAATATATATATATATATAATTATATACATATATATCAATTATATACATACAGATATAGAATATATAGATATATATACAGTATATATAGATATAATATATATATATATATATATATATATATATATTATATATAATATAGAAAAATATAAGATATATATATATATATATCCATATATATATATATATATTTATATATATAATATATATATTTAATATATATATATATATATATATATATATATATATAAATTATACATAGTTTGAATGAATATATTCTAAATTAATGGCATAGTCTTTCAATATTTCCAAGAAACTCCTTTTTTATTTAACTTGAATTCTTTGAGGCAAATTTACTGCTGAATACAGAATAACCACAGTTATCAAGGAATTTCGATACACAATTCTACAAGCGTTGTCAAACCTTCCAAACCTCCCAATAACAAAAATTGCGTGTAATCAACACTTACCATTTTCAGGGGTTAAGGCAAACTGCACTAAACCAACGATTATGCAATCAAAGACGATATATACTGATACAGTATATGTATACTTATATGGGGTAATATATAATATATATATATATATAATATATATATATATATATTATATATATATATATAACTAATGAAGATGTAAGGGTAATTAAGGTACTGGAACTAATTATAAATAAACAATAAAATAAAATAAACTACCCCACATGGACGGATAAAAAAAAAAAGAAACACGAGAAGCGTAGTATAGTTAACGGGGTGGGGGGAAGGGAAACTGAAGATACAGAAGCATTAGGCGGTAAAAGAAGTTAGTGGCAGATATACAAGAGAGATAGGCTAATAGTCAAGAGTGTACAATGAAAACTTGCCCTTAATCATTCGTGGTTTAAAGATCAGCCCATCTTCACACCGTGAGCGGCAAGCCCGCGAGCGCAGGTTGAACTTGTGAGCAAGCATTTGCCATCGGTAACAAACCCTTAACTTCACTGAATGAATGGAATCGTGCCTGATTCAACGCCATTCTCAGTACTGGGGTAAAACTTACCATTTTGGGATTTTCTTCCTGCACTGTGTCCCAGATTCCGACAAGCGCTGAAGAACCCATGACAGGCCAAGCAGGCAAGTCAGCTCAAAAAGAGGCAGGTCGATCGAATGTTCGGCCAACAAGGGGAACGACAAAATATTCCACAATCTGGAATTGAACTGCATCAACATTCTGACTAAATACGCATACCAAGTTGTCGGTTTCACTAAAAATGGCCCCCAGAAATCACGAATAATGGTTGGATATATAAACCAGTAAAAGTAGTTTAAACCAACAGTATTTATATACTGTATATATAGCCGTCGACATTACACACATTTCAGTGTTTCACCGCAGAGTTTTTGTCATTTTTCTTCTTTGTACAACTGCCACAAATTTCCAGTAAGATTGGCATGGATGAGGTGGTGTTGTGAAATGATTCTTTGTTTTCATTGTGACTTCATATTCAATGACTGCGGTGCTGTATAACCTGCTCTATGTGTTGCATAACCTGTTCTATGGGAGATTTTTCATGAAATATTCGTTCATTCGTGTGTTATCTCTTGTTACTGTGTTACGCTGGTTTCCACTCGGTTTTGCGCATATCCCTAACCCATTCGACATAAAACTCCGGTTTCTCACTGCCCGCCCCGTTATGTTATAATTAAGTATAGGGTGGCATTGTGGTGGATTAACTAAGCAATTCTGACGAAAATTAAAATCTAATTGGTCAGAACAACATAAAAACAATGAGCTAAAACCTATATTCCACCTGTTTCAGAATGAACGGTTAGATGGTAAACGTTATCCATAGGCTGATGTTGCAAAACCTGAAAACAATATAAGCAGTCGGACAAATATATAAAATACGTAATTTATGTTATGGCAAACCATGCAAGGAGAAAGGAAGCCAGCATAAACAGAACAGTCGTCAACGCACCAAGCTTCGGCATTGGCCAAACATTGCCGGAATTACAACCATAAGATAACAGGGAGAAGACTGATTTTACCTCTTACAACCGGCATAAAACACAGAGGTTGATTGTAGAGAACACCCTCATCAACTGCCATGAAAACACGATGGACGGCAACATATGGCATAATTTTGAGGACAAGGTCACTACTGAAAAAATATACTAGAGTTTCAAGAACATAAACAAACAGATCGACAGACAGGGAATAATTCCAAACAATGAAGGATTAAGCATAACGATTCAATCAAAACTGGCATAGCCGGCAATTTGTTCTTAAGAACCTTATGGATTTGCTCCCCAGAATTCAAGAAAAAGGAATCTGAACTAATCCGTAAACCGACCATACAATTGAGAAAGCTATCCATCATAAAACAAAAATAATTTTCTACCGACCCCCCTCAAAACATGACTAGAGAGACGTCCAGTAATAAAATAAAAATCCCAAACCTGGACAGGATTAAGATGTCTTTGATCACAGACATTAGAAATTGTAACTGGAGGCAAAATACCCTTGACACAGACACTGCGAAATTTTAACCCCTTTTGTTTTTACCTGCCCAGATACCCTAGCCAGATCCCTAATTAACGTCCAACAAAAGCTAGTACCCAAAGACCCAGGAGAATACGAAATCCCTTACCTTGATTGTGACCAATCCTAAATTGAATTTATAGGCACATCACTCTCCCATAGACTAAAGCAACACAAACGTTCTGTAAGATAAGGCCAATAGAGTTGTTATTTTTAACCACTTAAATAATCATAATTTTTAGAATAAACTGGAATATGTCACATATGATTCATAGCAGCAATTGCCGGTTCAAAAGCCAGATGGTAGAATCAGCACTGATTAAATAAAGAAATACGATGAGTCTCTCAAAAGGGGCCTGGTATTCAGATCTGACTGATAAAAAATCTTCCTCCAACCAGCATTTAAGAAAATTAAGAAGAAGCTGTCAACAGGCATTGACATAGCAGCCGACTTCTGGAGCTTCCCTTCAACTATATATATATATAGCACTATTCCCTGCTTCCTAATCCATTATTTGTCAGTTGAGGAAGACAGTTGTCTTCGAATTATAATGCTATAATTTCTGCCCTTTTTGGTATTTTTACAGGCTCCTTTTATTAGACGAAATTGTTTTAACAGATAATATTTTACAGCCAATATATATCAATATATACACTATATATATATATATATATATATATATATATATATATATATATATATATATATATATATTTATGCAAATTTTTTGTATATCGTGATGTAGGTATAATCATGAAGCTACAAATATGTTAATATAAAATTCACACGCTACCTCTGGAATATTCGATGGAGAATTGCGTCACGAAAAGGGAACTTTATATAATGGCTGATAAATGAATTCTAGTAAGATTTTATGCCGATTCATTTATCATATGAAGGTTCTTCGATGATAATTCTCCATCGGAGATATTCTAATAGCGTGAATTTGATTATTTACCATTTTAGTCCAGCGATTATCACTAAACGATGGATAAAGTGATCAGTTATTGGTTAATTTACGCAAAGTTTCATGGGATGCATGCCAAGAATACAGTGGTAACCTGTCTTTCGAAGCTACGAGTTAACCTCAAAGACAGACGTTAATTAATCAAAGGTCGCCAGGTAAGGGTAATTAATGTAACAAAGAATATTCAAGGAAAAGACTTTATGATAAACGTCACCAATGCGGAAGAAAAATTCTACTTGTTAGGATGGTATTAAACACATAAGCAGTTTCCCCAAACAATGAGCAAGAGGCATAACGAATACCAGAGTATTAAAAATGACTTTTTATTGCCTAAATCCATTGAAACTTACTCAGGATAATTAGCCAACGCTTAAGACACTATAATAATTTGGCTAAATCTAGACTCCTTGTATTAACAGCTCTATCCCGTAAGTGGTGGCTGGAGGATGAAACAAAGGAACGTGGAAATACAGAAAAAAGTTATTAGTCAATCGAGAACAACAAGAATCGACTTACCTTGAACGTTTAAATTTCCTGGGCTATATTACAACTGACAATTCGGACACTAAAATACTATTGCAGTCTTTATTTCACTAATTAATATATCACAAAGGAGCAAAATGGAGTCAAGGGACAAAGGAGACCGTTCTATGTCGCTTAAATTTCTTTACTCCCCTGTATTTGCATATCTCTCTCTGACCTATATTTATTGTTTTATTAGTGAGGCTGCATCTTTTTATTCTGGTTTTAACGCCTTAACAAAGACCCTGTCGCCAAATGCAAGGGCAAAGGGAAAGAAATCAAAGGCCACCATTACTAGATTATTTGAAAACGGTTCTCTGAGTTTAGGTCCCTAATGCCAGGAAGGCATATTTTTGTTTTTTTTTTTTTATTTCTCAGCCTCTATTGTGATCGTTTATTTTGAATAAAAAAACTGGCCTACCAAAAAGGACAGACTAATGTTATCTGTCAGGTCAATCTGACTAATATTTCAACCTCACATAAATACATTTAATTCAGTATTATTTATAAAATTATGATATATAATATATATATATATATATAAATATATATATATAGATTTATATATATATACACACACATCTGATTAATCCTTTCTAACCAAAATGTAGAAAGTTTTAAGGGACCACATGCAATCCGCATGCGATCCTACAGGCTTTAGAAATGTGAGTCATCCATCTGACAAAGTAAGACGCAAGCATTTTTTTCTCTAAATCCCTCCCGTGAATGGCTGGAAAGCGCTCGTTAAAGGAATATCATACAATTTGTGTCTATTTCTCTCTAAATTGTTGTCTCGATTCTCTTCTTACAATCAAAACTACTTGCATAAAATTTAAAGATGAAGCATTCCAATCATGTACTGGATAATGTTACCCACCATATCTTCTGTAATCAAACATGTTATTACGTTTCTGTTGGTGTGTAAAAACGTCTCGCCATTTCTAAATCTATTATGCTACTGCATTTTATTCATTAATCTGTTCGGAACAAATCTCAAGAAAATTATATGGAAATGAAGATTGCCTGGCCTTTCCATTTATATATGTTTTATCATTGTACGTTTATTTCTCAAACAATCGCCATCTGTTACCGGCTGTGTAGAAACTTTACTTTTGGCTCGAACCAGTTTTGTTCTAGAAAACTAGAAAGATTCTGTACATTTATTCATTTTGAACCACCAATAAACTTAAACCCAGCCGGTATGTCACTCAATCCTTCTCCTGACACTGGTGACCCTGGAGTGACCTGGAAGGAGCCGATCTGCTTCCGACCCTTTGATAACGACCAGCGCTTTAACTGAACCCTTTACAGCATCCCCGACCAGCTTTTTCTTCTAGTGTTAGTAAAGGGTTGTTAATAGGTATTCCTATGCAAAGACAATGCCTGCATATAGTGTTAGTTTGTTATCTGAGTAGTTTTTTGGACATAAACTTCCAATTATTACCCTTCAGGTGGACCAATGAATTATCCATTCTGACAAAATCTTGTTCTTCGTTTCAATAACAGAACTCAGCTCTCTATCTCTTCTTTTCCCCTTAAATGTATTTTTTTAAACACTTTGGATGCAAAGTTACTTGTCTATTAAGTATGAACTGTACTTTATTATTATCAGTGCAGTGCTTACACAACATATCTCTTCATCTTCTGTATCTGCAAAGTAACAATGTTCTGTATATTCACTAGTTTCTTCAATTACTGCTATTACATTATTTATATCTAATTTATTTTATTTAATAACAATACTTCATTTAGTAATTTCCCTTCATTATTACAACTTATTACTACATTGCTATAGCTATGTATTTATATCTGTATATTTATCAG
This sequence comes from Macrobrachium rosenbergii, assembly GCF_040412425.1. Taxonomy (NCBI): domain Eukaryota; kingdom Metazoa; phylum Arthropoda; class Malacostraca; order Decapoda; family Palaemonidae; genus Macrobrachium; species Macrobrachium rosenbergii. Next base: position 20,518,909 of record NC_089796.1, read on the forward strand.
TATAGGCGCTTTGTTTTTCGTTATATTCAGACATCTCAAAGTGATCACCATTATTTGTATCTGGGTCATTTCTTTCTTTTAAGAGCTATAGTTTCTTGACAGAGACATCGTCTTGATTCTCTACTCTGTAGCAATTGTAGAAAAACCTCTTTTCTATTCTTTTCCATTTTATCTTGATTGTTCTCTTTATGGTAATGTCTTTTCGCTTGTATGTCTTTCTCGAAACAAATTGATCAGATTTGGGTGAAACTTTTCTTCTCCAAGCGTAAAGCACTACGCTCCTTTATTATCTTGTTTCGGGCTAATCCTTCCTTCTCTGCAGTCCAGAATGATTCTTACATCTCTTCATTAAGTTTACAATTAAGAAATACTTGTGCAGGAAAAAATCAGTCGTCTAGAACTAGAAAACTTTCAACAGATTTATGTGACGAAATGTCTATTTCTAAGTTCATTTCTAAAGCTTTTAATCTGTTTTACCAGCTACTCCTTTATCATTCTGCTTTGACCTGAATTAGCGTTTCTTTAACGCCTAAGTATCTGGTTAAAGTGGTTTTATCAATTATGTTTACAGGGCTACCTGAATCCAAGAGCACAGTACATATCTTTCCATTTATTGGAACTTTAATGATAGGTAAATCCTTTCTGGTTATTTCTTCTTCTCGAGAGAATACTACTTCTTTACTCTGCAAATAGGAAAATGCGGATGAACCTTCACTTCCCTTTTGCTAATTCTTCTACTTTTATATTATCTTCTTGAAGGGACTTTCTTGCTGTCTTATGTCCAGGATGAGTTGTCATTGACTTGAAGACTTATTTGAGGTTGGGCGATTGCTGCTTAATTCAACCACTTCTTTGTTTTCTTTATTCCCGAACCAGTAATTCCTGGTTAAATGTCCTGCAACCACTTACAAATCGTGCAGATCCTAGGCCCTCTGCACTGAGACTTGAATGATTGGTATCCCACAGGGTTTTCACAGGCTGTCTTTGGTCTGGCTCCTTTCAGGAACAGCTCACTTGGGTTGAAATATTTGTGTTTGAGTTATTGTCCATGTTTATAAGCTTTGGGGGACCACCCTTTCTTTGATGAATGTTTTCCTTTCTGGTTTGAATTCCATTTTCTTTTAGTATTTTGGGAATATTTCCCTTGAAAGGTAGTTGGTCTATTCTCTACTTGTCTGGAATTATAATTAATTCTTATTATTCATTCTAAAAGTAGGATTATTATTTCTGCCTTTCCTTTCCTTTTGTGCTTCTGTTATTCCTACAAATTCCTTAAGATTTTATCTCTTTCTTTTGTATTTCTTCTCTCAAAGGTTTCGAATGTTTGAAGGCTGTCTTTCTGTGGACCAATTTTCATTTTCCTGAAAGCCTTCTTTTTGTCTTCTCCAAGGGCATTATATATTGTTCCAAATGATAAGTGATTCAAAACATGTCTTAGATCAACTAAATTATTGTCATTATCACCAAACTGGGTCTTATCTCCTATGGTGATGCCTGTTTTTCTTTAAGTCTTCTGTTATTTTATCTATTGCATTCTCAACACTTGCGTACAAAGACGAATTGTTTGTTTCATATTGCTGGTTAAGGAATCTGGTTGTGTTATATAAACTCTCAGTCTTATTTACTGGTTCCCAGAGTGATAAACAAATTTCTTTGAATTCCACATTTTATTAAGTTTGCTAAAACTCTGTGAATTCAGAGTTTTTACAAAGCGTCTCCGTGTTCTGAGCTTATGAAAATCAAGGCTTCATTTATTTTAGCTCTTTCATCTGTTATTCCCCTGAAGATATGCGACTACCTGCATCTGAGAGCCAATGATTTACTGTATAAGATAAAGTCGACTTTTGTCAGGATTTGAATCATCCACTTATTTAAGCGTGTGGCAGTTGTTATTACAGCTGCTTGATTCATATTGCGATATTGTAAAAATAGTATTATTAGTAGTTACAATAATTATAACTGTTGTATTATTAGAATTATTAACACTATGGGAAAATTTCTGGTTAGTTATGCTATTATTGTTAGTATATTTCTTTGCACTAAAGTTGTGTGGAAAAACTAGTTTTGAATAAAGTCATATACGCCTGAGTGAAAAATTTATTTTAACCAAAATTATAGTAATGAATGTACTAACTGTGTTTAGTAATGAATATCAAAGACTCTTTTGCATTTACAATAAAATTATTCAAATTAATTGCAAATTTATATTATATATATATATATATATATATATATATATATATATATATATATATATATATATATATATATATATATATATATAATATATTTTTATAAATATTTATGCAACAGTTCGCCTCAACATTTAGGGATTGCAGTATCAACCTGATCAAGACAGGGAAAGATTTGTCCACGCTATCGTCTTCAGTTCAAACCTTAACGTCCGTTTCAAATGTAGGATAGGTAAGTTAGGCCTTCCACCCTATAGGAAAATTTCCCATATCAGCCTTAAAAATAGGGTGGTCCTAAGGTCCTTTTTTCCTTTACCTGTCTCTCGTGGCGAATGTTTTTAACAGGCGTAGACGCCAAGGCATGACTGTAGGCCTGTTTGACTCCAGGCCGGTCAGGAACGGCAGAGAAACTGTCAGCATTCAAAATAAGACCACATGCTCCGAAGGTGGCCTCTTCTCCCTTTCTTTGTCTATTATCCTATCAGTGAAGTGAAAAAACAATTTTAAACCAGCACGGCGGTGTAAATGTGCCAACTGATTTTCCTAACCAAGGTTCACTTTTTGTTCAAAACTTCGTCCATTCTTTTAATCTTTTTCTGTATTTGGGGAAAACACTTTTCTTTATTTCTTCCTTCATCCCCACTTACTGTATATGTGTTTCGAAGTCTAGATTAAGCCCTCATTATTATATTGTTAGCTTCAACGTTATTCAGTAAAATACCTGGTTTAGGGTAAGCAAAATCAGTTTTAAATCTCGAATGCTTTTGTATGCCTCATGCGTCGAAATGTTTCAGGAGAACGTTGCATTTAAAATCAAATTCATCTCAAATATTCTTTGTTAGGAGTTAATAACCTTAACTGGCGACCATTGGCTAATTAACGACTGTCTTTGAGGTTAACTTCCAGCTAAGTGGCGGAATTTCACCGTGTAATCTTGGTTTGCAGGGCCGTAAAAATTCGTAAATTGAATAATATTGATCACCAAGACCCTCACGTAACATTGGCGACATTTACGTAGAATCTAAAAGTACATTTTTAGAAAGAATCTGGAAAACAGAATTAAATTACATTAATTCCAAAGATAAAGTCAGATATTGAATTCCATTTCATTCTTCAAACCAAGAACCAGGCATAATAATAAGCAGTAAAGAGGATAGTTATAATAACAAGTGTAGTGAGAATTAGCTTTTATTTTGAAATGGCAAAGGGTGCGAGTCTCATAATTTATAACGTTTAAGACAAAGGACATTACCGTGTTCGGATCGTGAATCAAGTCGTTCAAGTGGGAATTCCAAAGGCGGGCGGGCGATTTCATGTATATAAAGTAATATACTAATCGCGTGGCAATTCCGATCCACGTTAGTGTTTGCATATAGCGGGAATCATTCAAACTGTCAGAGAAGTAGCAAACGAACTTTGGAAATAGAACGAATTTTTACAATAGTACCGTTCAGCAACGTAAATTCAAAAGAGCAGACTAGCATTTCTCTTTTCATTCTTTTGTTTTAACAATAGTTTGGAGTACGATAACAAAAGACACAAAGTTGAAATGGTAATTTAGTTTTTCCATCCATAAGTAAAACACTATGCATGATTGGTATATTTAAAGTAAAATCTGGATACCTGCATTTGTGGCTGTTTGTTTTTGAATTTGTTTGAAAAAAGAAAATACCCGCCATCTTGGATTCCTCCGCTGTCCGTGTTCGCGCGATTGTTTCAAAATTGTTGAACTGTTTAGAGGACGGCCATTTTGGTGTTCCTTCGCCGCCTGAAGGTTTTGAAATTTAGGCCCTAACGGGACCTGGCATATCTCAAGACCTTTGTTATTGTGACCAAGAATCTGTTCCAGCAACTCTTGGGGTCATTTTTTTTTTTTTTTTTCGTAGTAAACCCCACCTCGCTAATATCTTAGACTTTGGTAGACAAAACCAAAAGATAATTTAGGCAGGAAAGATAGGCCTTAGTTAGGATTAATAACAAGTTCCTACAAATACCTGCTATAAAAATCATATAAAAAGAATTTAAAATTTTCGATAAAGTTTTGTGACGTTTCCGTCGGCTCCCAGGAAAATTAAGATAATAAAGTAATCCCTAAGGAAATAAGACGATGCATCTATATCATTTTATTAAGATCCATGCCATTGTGCATTTATAAAATCTTTGTTTTATGTTCTCAAGCAGCAAGAAATTAGCTGATTGAAAATCTCTCTCTCTCTCTCTCTCTCTCTCTCTCTCTCTCTCTCATTCTCTCTCTCTCTCTCTCTCTCTCTCTTCATTCAAGTAAGCATTCTAACCTAAGTGTACGTGACCCTCTTCAAAGAAAGAAGGGCCGACACTAGGCTAATTAATTCGAATATTTAAACCAAATAAAAAACACCTCTGTCCCACAATAGATGAGGACAAGTTAAGAGTTTACAATACAGTGATAAACTGTCAGTCACGAGTGAGGCCTGCTATCAGACCCGAAGCAAACAGTAGTTTTTCACCCTCTGAAAAAAGAAGGGGCCAGCACTGGGGCTGGGTACCAGGACCAGCCACTCACGAGGATCTTTAAAGAAAAAAAAACCCAAATTCACTTTATTCCACAGTGCCAATAATTTTTGCACTGTCATCACTGAATAGCTTACTTCTATCTCTCTCTCTCTCTCTCTCTCTTTTACCCTCTTTTTCTTTCTCTCATTCGATTGTTGCACTCTGCAGAGGGGTGTAGAGTGCCTTTTTCCTCATATAGCCTAGTTGGACTCCAGTAGAGGGGTCCCTAGGGACACATTGGCACCATAAGTGCCACTCAACCAAAAGGGAAAAACAAAGAAAACAACAGGAACAGAGAAGAGAAAGTTCTTCTGGGACCTAACCTGCACCAGTGCCTAGGGATACTGAGTTGCCACCAGTGTGACCTGTACGGCACCCAAACTACAGTGCCACCTTTGAAAGGGTGCCACGTCATTGAAAGAACACTTCCTGCGCTGCCCAAGTCCTCGTCGACCCGGTTAGACGCCCTTCCCCACCAGAACCATGGCAGCAGAGCATTATAAAACCTTCCTGGGGCTGGGGCGGCGGCAGGTCTCACTGGCTCGGAACTTACCACCTGGGTTAAGGAGCAAGTGGACGACTCCAGCCCTGGGAGAAAGGAAGAAAAGACTTGAGCAGAGGAAGTATGAAGAGAAAGAGCAGGAGGGTGTATGAAGGCCGAGCAGAGGAAGTATGAAGCAAATTAGAAGAGGAAAGAGAAGAAAGAAGGAAGACAGCATGAGTTAGCCTGCAAGGAAACTGAGTTAGCCTCAAAGGAGAAAGAGCTGAGCTGGAGAGAGCGAAATGGAGAATGAAGCTATGGCTAGCCAGCAAGCCTCCAGTCCCTACACCTGCTGCATCAAATGCTCCAATTTGAGCATCAATTCTCTAGTCCCCAAGTGGATTGAGGACGATCCATGAAGCATGGCTGGAGGAGATCGGGGCTCTTTTAGATAACTACAGCACCACGGAGATGGAGAGCCTTAATACTAGCCAAGCATATGGAAGGAAAAGCCAAGGCAGTTCTTCGCTCACTGGAGAAGAGCCAGAGAGGCAACATGGCGGAAGTTCGTAGAGTCATTACAAAGGCCTCACGAGATAACCCCAGAAAAATGGAGACAACGGTTCGAGGTCTGGCCAAGGAAGTCGGCTGGTCTTGGACGGAATGGGCATGTCACAAAACTCCAGTCCGCACTGGTTGACTTCTTGGCTTTATCGGCGTTTGAGGATCTTTTTTCAATCGGACCATGCTAGAAGACCTTTTTCAATGTGTGCCAGGGCCCTTGCTGGTATATCTTAACGATAAACAGCCCTCACACTTATGGAAGCTTGTCGCATGGCTGATTCGTGGAAACTTTCAATCAGTCGCATAGCACCTCTCAGAAGCGAATCATCCTCAGGCACCACCTCTCGAACTCCACTCGCCCGAAGAATGGACTGCCTAGCAAGACCCTGTGCAACTTTGCAAGAAGGGGGCCACGCTGAAGCTGAGTGATACAAACTCGGCACTAATAAGCAGCCTAACCCTACCAGCCAGAACTCGCCTCCCGATTCATCTGCTCAGCCTCTCCTCCAACAGTCACTGCCAGGCCGGAGCCCATCCAAAAGGCCCATGCAAATCCTGGGGCTGCTAGCCACTACAATGCTGGATCTCGGCCTGTCACATCATGTCCCCACCACCAAATTTGTCAACCTAATCAGCACTTCATTTCCTGCTGCTGGTCGACCGGATCCTTTACCCAAGAGACTGGAAACCCAGTTCATCTCGGTGGCCCCTCTTCAGAGCACTAGCCTGCCAGTGACCCTTCCGGTCACAGTAGACACTGCGGCACATTAGCCTGATCGCTAGGGCCTGGAATTGCCAGCCTGGTGCCATGGTTGACGAAGCAAACGGTGGGAAATGAAGTGGATAGAGGGCCACACCATTACCGTTCCCACGGTCCAACTCCAGCCAATGACACTTGGAGCACGATACCCCACCGCCTTGGCGTGGTAGGTGGAAGTCGGCCCGGAGTGGCCTTCTTGTTGGGTCGGGATCTTCTCTGCGGAAGCCCGTCTAACGCCTCCTCCAGCCACGTTACCTCCTCCACGGAGGCCCCATCTAACACTCTCAATGACCATGACAAACCTCCACCTTAGCCCACCAAAGTGGTCCGCGGAAGGGCACAACCCAAACTACTTCAGGCCTAGCCTCTCCAATTCGAAGGGCTGGGCCCCCAGAAAGGTCTTCCCCTCCCTGAAGAGAGATTCAGGAGGAGCAGTACGCTGCAGGAAGTGCAAGCGGGCAGACCACTCCACAGGGTGGGAGGCTGCCCAAGGGCGCAACGCCCAGCGGAGCGCCCGAACAAAACTCTAGGAGGTTCGATCTCCTGCTGGGGCAGGAATCTCTGCGCCCAGCCAAACCTGCCGTCCGCGAGGTATTGCACCTCCGGACCCCTTGTCAGGCATGCTGACCTCAACTGCTGCCAGTGCCACTTGCGAGCACTGAGCAGTGCCAGACTCCGTCCGCCACGGACGTTGAGCTACCAATGGAAAAGGCCCTATGCCGGGTCTAAATCATGAGGCGAATCCTCCTCCGGGAGATTTAGGATTCCCCATGCAGTTGATCATCGCGACTGGAGAGCCTCCAGCACCCGAAACTTCTTCTTTACAAAATTTGACTCAGGGGATGAACCCTGGAGGATCGAAAATGGCACCCCTTCCTTGAAGACCAGGAACTGGCATCCTCGGACACAGAAGTCGAGATCGCTCTCGCTCGGTTGTCGCAGCAGCTGGAGTAGGAGTCCTCCGCGCTTTGCAGTTGCCCCTGACCGGCACCGCTAGCCCTTCTGGCCTGTCCCGGAGTCGGTGCTCTCATCACCTGCTAGGCCAGCTACTGATAGGCCTTGGAGGAACCCAAGAAGAAGAAGAAGAAGGCGGAAGAGAGCCCAGTAGTTGCTTGAGCTATAGGCTCATCCTGGCACTAGTGCCCTCGGCACAGTGCCCTAACATCTAAGAGTGATCCTGGCCCCTTGCCCCAGAGAGGTAGCCAGTGTGATCTCTTCCTTTTATTTGTACCTAGCCCAGACCGCCTTTCACTGGTACATCAATTTAGTAGCCTTGTTCCTTCCATTTACCACTGAGCAGTAATCATGTAAGTAGCCTAACTAATTTCAGTAATCTTAACTATTGTGAACTGGCACGATGCTCGTGACACGCATGGCCTAAGACCTCGGTTGAGGCACCCATTTATCATATGAGGCAACCTCATGAATTAACTAGTAAATTTTAATTGTATTAAACATAAACCATGTTGTAATTTAGTTAGAATATTAACTCTTATGTTGGTGTATGGTCGGGTTAGGATAGGTTAGGCTAAGGGAATATCATAGAATGTACCACTAAGCTAGGTCTAAAAAAAAACACATCATGATTGTAGGAGGTAGCCTATAATAACGTAAAGCACCTTCTAGTACTGCTAGAATTAGGTAAAGTAGTGATTATGGCTCTGTATCCCTATCTGGGGTTAGGGTAGTTCTGTAGCTAGGTAGGCTAACCAGGACTAATCTGCTCAGGGAAGGAGAGTAACCTACTAGAGGCGAACAGCTTGCTTAGTATAGACCTTCACGCCCGACAAGGAGTGAAGGCCCTCCTCTTAAAGGGGAGCTTTATAAATAGCTACGCTGTTGCGCCCTTTGACATTTGGGATAGCAGTATCAGCCTGATCAAGACAGGAAATTGCTTTGTCTATATAGAGCATCTTCAGTTCAAAAATAACGTCCGTTGGAGAACAGGACAGGTAGATTAGGCCTTCACCCTATAGGAAAATTTCCCATATCAGCCTTAAAATAGGTGGTCTAAGGTCCTTTTCCTTTTACCTGTCTTGTGGCAGATGTTTTTAACAGGCGTGGGCGCCTAAAGGCATGACTGTAGGCCTGTTTGACCAGGCGGTCAGGGCTGACAGAAGACTGGGCATTCGGAGGACCACATGTCAGGGGCCTCCCTCCCTTTCTTGTCTATTATCCTATCAGTGAGTGAAGAAACAATTGCAAGACCCCGGTGTTAGTCACGCTGGCGTTCGTCCTAGGTAAAGTCGCTTTTTGTTCAAATTAGCCCATTCTTTTATCTTCTGTATTTCGCATTTTCTTTGTTTCCTCCTTCATCCCCCACTTACTGTATATGTGTTTCACGAAGTCTAGATTAAGCCTCATTATTATATTGTTAGCTTCAACCCGTTATTCCAGTAAAATACAGCGAGTTTAAGGGTAAAGCAAAATCAGGTTAAATCGATGCTTGTATGCCTCGCGTCCGAATGTTTGGGAGAACCGTTGCGTTTAAAATCAAATTCATCTCAAATATTCTTTGTTAAGGTTAATAACCTTAACTGGCGACCTTTAAAGCTGATGTGACTGTCTTTGAGGTTAACTTTTGGCTTCAAGTGGCAGGTTACGTGTAATCTTGGTTTGCAGGGCCGTAAAATTCAATAAATTGAATAATACATGATCAGCCAAGACCCTCACATAACAATATAATATATATATATATATATATATATATATATATATATATATATATATATATATATATATATATATATATATATATATATATATATATATATATATATATATATAAAATGTTACACTATCACACAGTATCATAAAAAAGAAACTATCAAGTATAATAATAAAAAAATTAAATTGTTAAATTGAGTTCAAATTACACAAGTAAAATAAATCCTTCAAAGGAACATTATTTTCTATTAGTAACAAAATAATTATTCAAATACACACACAAAAAAATCTTATGTGAAATCGGGTATCATATCATCAAGGAAAAAAATATTCACCACAATGAGCACACAATTTGCACATAAATACTCAAAATATTTACCACTGTTGGTGAGAAAAAAGAATTCCCTTTCTAAATTATTTGCAAACAAATATTTATCATAGAGGTAATAATTGTAATTAAGCTTGCAAAAAAAATTTAATTCATTAGAGAGAGTTTCATTAATTTTCACTTTGATAAAGACAGGTTAAATAATCTTTACTCTAAATATAAATTTAAAAATTCTTCACTTCTTTACACAATTAAAGAGAGAGAGAACAAATAAATCTCACTTTCTCAATAACTTACAAGGTTATTTGTTATTGTAAAATTCTTTAAATAGTTGTCAAGTTCTTCTCATTGTTGTCTTCAAGAGTTTGTTGAAACACACTCTGCTTTGTATCTATTACACTCATTGGAGGTAGTTTGTTAAACATACTCGCTGCCTGTTGTTGCTCAACCGATGTGGTGGCTCACTGTTTGTGTTTGCTTCTTAGTTCGTACTATTAGGATTTATGTTCACTTCTGTTTGGCCTTTATTGCAGGATTTTATTTCTTCATATAAGTTTTACTTGCGATAATAAAATCTAAGTTCATTTGTAGATTTCGTTTCACCGTACAAGTACTTTACAATAGATATTTCTGTTAATGTCTGTTTGTTTGTCTCGCCCTTTTTGGATCTAAAGCACTGCCACCATTTTATATCGTGCAAGTTTATTTTCATAACTTCGTGTGACATGTGACATTCCCTAACACCTGCGTCTTTCTTCTAAGTCGACATATTCATCCACAGCGTTTTCTTCTCGAAGTCAGCTCAGTTTATTATTTAGAGGTTTATATTCAATGTAATTATATCTCTCAGAAAAGGTGTAATGGAGACAAGTTGGTAAACTGCCTTTAATGATGAAAGTTAATTACAAACACAAGTACAATTCGGTTTACAGTTTTACTCTCTTGAAAACCACTCTGCTAGTCAAGTTCAGTTTCTGTCTCTGGTTAAGTAGCACACAGTCAGGGTATATGGTTAGTAACCCGATGGACAGAAATCTGGTTAAGTGGCTTGTCATCAGAGTCTGGTTGGGAGCCACGGAAGCTAGGGGAAATACTACGTCTTCGTGCTGGTGACTAACGCTCAATCTCCCTTCTCTGGTTTTGTTCTTCTCTGGAACCCCTGCTTCTCCTTACTATCTTCCATCTCACTCCCTTCAAAGTTACTTCATTGGAAGATATTATCTAAGAGCCTCCCCTCAGACAAGCCAGTTGGGAAGGACAGTTGTAGTGTTGTCAAAATCTCTCCTTCAGATTTGATTGAAATGACTTGGGAGGAGGTTGTTAATGGCTCCTCCTAGAATGTCTAATTGAGAAAAGGTGAACTACTTCTCTTTGTCAGCCCCTTTTCATGGAAATTCATATAAATGCCTCCTATTGAAGAGGGGAGGAGATAGAGGCGGGGTTGTAGAACGTTGACTCTGATGAGGTTATAGGTTATGCTCGGTCAGCTCAGTCGCAGGCACAGGTTCAGATTTTATGATGGTTTATGGCCCCAGGCGAGATACACTCGCTCACTGTTTTGAGTTCATGTAAGATGGTTTCTCTTTTAGCTTACTCGACATGTCAAGCCTCAGTAATACATAGCAACCAAGGCTTAAAGTGTTGTTCTCTCTCTCTCTCTCTCTCTCTCTCTCTCTCTCTCTCTCTCTCTCTCTCTCTCTCTCTCTCTCTCTCTCTCTCTCTCTCTATTCTTATCGATCGATCCTGTATAATTTTATCTTTTCCACTTCTCTCTTTTAAGTTCTGTTCTTATACTTCCCTATTTAATCTTTCTTTACATCACTACAAATAATAACCCCTATCAGATTTCTGAGAATCTTCTGGACTTAGCTTGGAATTCTTCAGCAGCCTCAAGTCAGCCCCGCACAAGTGTAACATTGTTGCCGTAGAAGACGACTTGCTGAGATCATGAGGCCAAGAGGTTTTGCTGCTGATATTTTCATTTCTTGTGGGCTATGCCATCAGCTGCCTTTTAGAGCAGGCAAGAGACACTGATCCATAACACAGGAGCTTAAAACGCAGGACCTTGAAGGAACCAGTGCCTTTAAACACATCCCATCCTTTTTCTTCAGACGTGACTTTGTTACTTTGTATACTTTCGTATAGCGTCTTCTTAAATTCTTAAAGACTCCAGAATCCTGTGAAGCCGTCTTCAGCTTCTGTCGGATCCATTTCCCCCGAAGAAATCTTCGAAGCCTTTTGTCTCCAAGAAGGACCAAATCCCATTCCTTCTCCATAAACAAATCCAAGGCTTCAGAGCCTGGAGATCATCTTGAAGACCTTCAGCCCCAAAAGCCTCTAAATTCATCTCTCCCAGAATTAGGTTATTCCTCTCAAGAATGTAGGCTTCCCAAAAGAAATCTTCAAAGCCTTTCATCTCCATAAAACTCTGTTCTTTTAGTATTGTGCAAGAAATCCAGGCTACAGAGCCTGTGGGTGTCTTGAAGCCTTGAAAGCCACAGAAGCCTCGAATTCCCAAGCCGTCGGAATTCGGTTTCTACTGTCACCTGGGGAGGACCACAAAAGAAATCTTCGGAGCCTTTCATCTCCATAAAACTCTGTTCTTTAGTACTGTGCAAGAAATCCAAAGGCTACAGGGCCTATAGATGGTCTTGAAGCCATCAGAAGTCCCAGAAGCCTTTGGAATTCCCAGAAGCCTTCAGAATTCCCAGATTCCCTACTGTCGCCCCGGGAGGACAAGATCCACTTTGGAAATGATTATCATATATAGACTTACAGATGCTCGCTATTGCTTGTACTTGCTAGTTCCTGTATCCATACCATACCCATACCTATACCCATATCTGCACCAAACCCATACCTATACCCATACCTGTGTCATACCCATACCCATATCCGTTCCATACCCATACCCATATCCATACCATATCCATACTCATATCTGTACCACCCCCATACCCATACCCATATCCGTACCATACCCATATCCATTCCATACCCATATCCACTCCATACCCACACCTTTAGCCATACCCAAACCTTTAGCCATACCCATACCCATACCATAGCTATACCCATACCTGTATCATACCCATACCCATACCCATAGCTATAGTATTGAGTGCAGCACCTTTGGGTTGATATCCATTACCACCAATCTAGTGCCATTGCACAGGCCCTTGTCCAAGCACAGATTGTGAATAAGCATAACAACTGCACCTTTCTTCAAGTGCAGCACATGTGGGGGCAGCCCAGCCAAGTTAACAGTGTTCAAGAATTCTGGAGAAACGCCCACTGTACTTAAACGTATTCTTGAAGACATCTTCATGACTCCAGGATCCTTTGGAAGCAGTCTTCCAGCTCTGGTCATTACTGAATGAACTCCCCATTGGATTATAACCTCTTCTTAGAATTCTTAAGACTCCAAGAAGCCCTGATAATCCAAGGAGTTTCTGAGATGCTTCAGGAGTCAAAAACAAACATCTACTAATATATATATATATATATATATATATATATATATATATATATATATATATATATATATATATATATATATATATATATATATATATATATATATATATATATATATATATATATATAATGATCCAATTAAGATGGCTCTGGATCCAAGGCGTTTCCAGGTCGTTCCAGTTATGAACTGAACTCCAGGATTCTGTGAAGCCATCTTCAGGTCCAGGATCCTTTGAAGCAGTCTTCAGCTCCTGAATCATTCCTGAATGAACTCCCATTAGATTATAACGTCTTCTTAAATTCTTCAAGGCTCCAAGAAGCCCTGATAATCCAATGGATTATGTGAAGCCTTCTTCAGCTAAAGAACCGCCCACTGGATTATAATGTCTTCTTGAGGACGTCTTCACGACTCCAGGATCCTTTGAAGCAGTCTTAAGCTCCTGATGCATTCCTGGAGAAATGTCCATTGGATTATAACGTCTTCACGACTCCAGGATCCTTTGAAGCAGTCTTTAGCTCCTGAAGCATTTCTGGAGAAATGTCCATTGGATTATAACGTCTTCACGACTCCAGGATCCTTTGAAGCAGTCCTCAGCTCCTGAAGCACTCCTAGAGAAACACCCATTGGATTATAACGTCTTCTTAAAGTCTTAAAGACTCCAGGATCATGTGGAGCCTTCTTCAGCTGGGAGGGGAAAGGGAGAGTGACACACAGACAGCAGACACAGAAAGGCAGCCAAGGAAATTAATATAATAGACTTGCAGATACTCACTATCGCTTGATTTTGCTGGTTCCCATACCCATACCCATAACCTTATCTGTATCATACCCATATCCATACCATACCCAAACCCTTATCTATACCCATACCCTACATGTTCCATACCCATATTCGTACCATACCCATACCCATATCTGTACCATACCCACTACAGGAGTATGGAAGAAAAAAAGTTTCTTTGGTTCTGTATAAAAATATTTCAGATTAAGAGGTACACTATGTTTACATGGTACGGATGGGTCCATTCCACCTGTAAAAAACTGTATGAGAATTCATCTATATATGCATTGTACAGTGGGATAAACTTATATCCTTCCCATTGGTCAAGTGGTTAAGGTAAACTCCCACATCAAAAATATGAAGTATGAGTTTGAATCCTGCTGCAGACATCATAAATTCTTCATTTGTTTCTCCACTGAGTCTAATACCTTGTAGTGATGAGCTTACCTGACACCCAACAAAAGTATAAGTTACATTACCTGCACAAAAAGTATGCAAAAAACACTCACAGACAAAAACAAATAAAATTACATGAATAATAAAAAAAAAATGATGACACAATGGTGAAAAAGCTGACAGCAAAATCCTAGGAAAGCAATGTAGGGACACTGCTCAATTTGCAGTTACACCAAAGAATAAGGATTAAGTAAAGCATTATATGCAGGTATGAGCAAGCTCAACAGGATAGAGAAAAGAATAGCATATAGAATTTTGGCCAATGGCCAAGCACTGGGACTTAAGAGGTCATTCAGCACTAAAAAGAAAATCAACAGTAAGAAAGTTTGAAAGGTGAAACAGGAGGAAAACCTCACAGTTGCACTATGCAACAATAGTTAGGAGAGGGTGGAAAGTCAGATGGAAGAAGGAGAATATGAACAGAGGTACAGTAAAAGGTACGATTTAATGCAGCCAGGATTTTCTTGCATGGAAAGGTGGGGAAAGTTATGTTTAATGCAGTTGTAAATGTCTTTTTTGCCTTGGCTTCCCATCAATCATTTTTTCAATGAAAGTCCTCACAGGAAATTATGGAGCCTCTGTAACTCTGGTCAGAACTGAACTCTCTCACATCCAGTAAGAAAGACAAGTTTTTGGGAAGGAAAAGAAGCTGAAAACATGTGGTTACTACAGGGCTTTTTAGCACCTTTTAACAGTAAAAAAGGATCAGCGAGTATAAATATGTAAACTATACAGGAAGGTATCTGGATATATAGTAATACACTGTATTAGGGAAGCGTACAGTAAAACAAAATACAAAACATACAATGGCCCAATGAAATGTGGAGGTAAGGAAAGATAAGAATTAAATCTCTTGGACAAAAAAAATCAGCTTGGCATTTTCAATACAGCAAGTTTGCTGATAGTGAGAGAATTTACATTAGACAACATGCAATACACTGGCAACAGAAAAATATGTATTCCTGTTATTGCTCAAATACTAATCAATTTTCCAACCAATTCTTATATAGATGTTCAGTAGACAAAGATCAAGTAAATCATGCCTTTACAGCTTGTTATACATGCTTCATTCTTGGCTTTTCTTATGGTCAGCCACAAAAAAGGGATTTTGACAAAGGAAAAATCTATTTCTGGAGAGGGGACCATGTCACCCGGTGAAAAAGTCCATTCAGCACTTATTTTTAGGTAATTCCATTGCTAGATACCAGAGAAAGCTAAATGAAACGCTGGAGTTACTACCCCAGGCGAGCTCCATTAGATGGAGTCGTGTATGGAAAAGGGTGAACTATATAAACACGGAACCTTGTCCTATAGAGATCCCAAAGTCAAAGTCCCACCGAGAGGTGCGTTTACAAACCCATGCCCTTTCGGATTGTACACAAATCACCGCTTAGCCGCATTCCATGAAAGCACCACCCCACTAGAATGATGTTTACTATGGGAGGAGACAACATACGATAGGGGTGGGTCACCCGGGTGACACGGTCCCCTCTCCAGAAATAGATTTTCCTTTTCAAAATCCCTTTTCTGGATCGGATCCGTGTCAGCGGTGAAAAAATCTGCGAAATAAATATCATTCTTATACTGTAAGATAATAACAAAATGTAAAGGAACAGAAGACCAAGGTCCACGAACAATTTAATTACTAGCAATAACAACAAGTAATGTACAATTGGAACTGGTAGGAGCTTAAAATTAACAAGACAATGTAAAAATACTTAAACAAAATAATTATACAAAATTGTCAACATAATAACATAAATGTGTCACTTGGACAAAAATACAGATAACACGGTCAGGGGACAAGATCAAGGCATGCCTGACTGTAATGACTGTAAAGGGGATAACTGAGGCAGTGGAGGAAGAATTGACTAGGAATCACAAAGGTTTCTAGAGGAGGGACAACGTTCCTACGCGACTGTTGAAATTGGGGGCTTCTAAAGATTTCAAATAGTGACGTTTGAAAACCAAGGGTGACTTCAACCAGTGTACTTGGTAAGATCCGTGAAATTCATGTAATGGAAGTAGTTAATGGAGGTGGCCACAGCCCTAATATCATGAACTCTTGGGACTGAGTCAGGATTAGCCTGTTTGATGAAGTACAGGATCTGTTGTCTAATAGCAGGCATAGAGATATTAACCCCCTTCTCTGATAAAAGAGGCCCAGATGAGATGTGAGAGGACCTGTCTAAATAAGCCTTCAATGTATGAACTGGACATAGGGACAGGTCTTGAGGAAGGGGAGAAATTTTCCAAGGCGACCACCTATTTTTGCGGATCTTCATTTTGGCTAGGAATTTAGGGTGAGGAATCAGCAAAACCTCCCTGATGGAAGGAAGTCAACATGGTTGGTTTCCCTTGAGAGTGCAGACAGCTCTGAAATTCTAGCTTTTGAAGCTAGGCTGACTAAGAAAAACGTTTTCTCAACAAGGAAAGGTAGGAACAAGACTGATTGTCGATACCTGAAGCTAATTTCAACACGTCATTCAAAAACCAGGAAGCCGTATGGCCCGGATTACTGGTCTCAGCTGTGCACAGGCCTTAGGGATGGGAAAAAGTAAGGATCTGTGAGGTCAATTTTGAAACCGCACAAAAATACTTTCATAAAGCCGACTTGACTGTAGTAACAGTACTGGAGGCTAAACCCTTCTCAAACAGTGACCTAAAAGGAGATTGCCAAATTTGTGGTCATTACTGTAGCATCAGATTCCTTCAAAGAGTGCTAGCTTCTTAACTGCTGAGTCGTACTGCCGTAGGTAGAGGCCCGCTTATCTGATTCAAGAACATGGTATTAATAGGATCAACATTAGCATCCCTCTGAGCCATGCAAATTTCATAAAGTCCACAAAGCCAGGGCATTTTGAATTCTTGAGGAAGCTGACACAGTCTGAGTTTGTACCACCTGTGTCAGTTTCGGACTGGGGATTTGGATGTGGTGAAGTTTCAGTTCCAGCAGAAGTGAAACCAGTTGCTCTTTGGCCAGTAGGAGCCACTAGAGGCTACTTGACCCTTGAATGTCCTGAGTTTGTGAAGGACCTTTAACAACAAGTTTACGGGAGGAACAGATAAATCTTCTTCCACCTGTTCCAATCAATGACATTGCGTCCGTGGAGAGAGCTTGAGGTCAGGTTGGGAGCCACATAATGAGGGTTGTTGTCGAGCTTGGTTGCAAACAAATCTACCTCCAGGCCCCAGAACTTGGTCGCATATCCAGCTGAAGGAGTCCCTGTCTAGGGACCACTCCGACTCGAGGAGTCGTCCTCGATAGAGAATCCGCCACGACATTCCGGACCCCTGCAAGATGAGTGGCAGACAGATGCCACTTGTTCTTGCACGCCAGGGAGAAAAGTGCAATCATTACCTGGTCGATCCGGCTGGATTTTGAACCCCCCCTGTTTATGCAGTGGACTACTGTGGCGCTGTCCAGAACCAGCCTTATATGAATCTTCTTGGGAGGAAGGAGCTTCTTTAAGGTAAGGAGTCTAGCAACAGCTAAGCAGCTGAATGATTCCTACATCATATTAGCATAAAAAAATGAGCTACTGGAACTATTCCCCTGAAAGTACATCAATGTACTGAGGTCCTTTTATGGCTTTATAAACCTAATGAAAATTTACTTCTTTTTTTTTAGCAAAGTTTCATGTACAATATAGAGCTTGGTTAGAAAAACACAGCAAAACTTTCAGTCTTTATCATGATTTCTTCTCAAATATCACACACCAGTTCCCTTCATCATAATAAGATTTCAAAATACTTACACCATCAACTGTCTCACATAAAGTCTCTAGTTCTGACTGCTTAAAAACATGGTAAAACCTATGGAAAACAGGAACTTTTTCATCTGTTTTGTTCGGACAATCAAGATCCAGCAAATTATTGGAGTTACTTATACCTTTGTTAACTGTATTTTCTTTTTCAAGTTGCTTCTGTGGTTTAAGTTTCCAAGGAACAAGCATGTCCTGTTTAATAAATTCTGTACGATTGGTATGAACTGGAAGGCTGCTAGAGTGTGGCATATCCTCTTCAAGTTTCAAAGCAATATTCCCCCTTGCAACAGCCTCTGAATCATCTTTCCTATTGGCTTTATTCTGCTTAAGATAAGCAGATTTCTTCTTCCCTCTTTTCTGCTCCAAGGCCCAAACATAGATAAGTCCACGGCCACCTTGACACAGTACTCTCACGATCTCTTGCACAGCTGCCCTTCGTCGCTCCTAGGCATTCAAATATTTCTTTTAAAAATCTATCTGAATTACATCTGTTATAATAATTAAATCTCTGTGTAATTAACCTAATTTCTCCTCATATTACTACATGGGTATTATGAATGGTTGATACCTTACCAATTACAATTTCATATCACAGCACATAAATACTACACAAACTATAACAAATAACAGTATTTTCAAACAAAACAAACCTACTCACTTACAACACATTCTTAGCATTTTCATACGGAAAAATGAAAAATAATTTTAAGCCTTATATCCAGCACAATAAACTATGACTTTTATGCCTTTTATCATTAATTACATTATGTTGCCTTGCAAATACTACAGAATTTTTTTATTCTTGCACAAACCCTAGGACATAATGACAGTAAAGAGATTTAACTCGAGAGACTTTTATGTCATTTGTTTATCAACTGATTTTATTAGGTTAATCTGCAGCAATCACCAACATATTGGAGGCAGTTGTCACTATACAAATGGATTAGGGTACTTAAAAAAAATCAATAAACAGTTGATCAGATGATGAACCTATTGTAAAACTGGTTTAATGGACATATTTTCCTAGCCACTCATAACTAAAAATGAATGAATGAGCACTTATTTACAATAAATATGTGCACAATCACACTTTAAATTACGAAAATTATTTTTAAAAAATAAGAAATGAAATAAAAAAAATATGAAGAGACAAACATAAAGTGACTGCATGTTCACAGAGGCCCACCACATCCCCAACCCCTACCAATTCCAGAGCACTTACATATCCCTGCCCATATGTAATCTTATCTACTTATACACATAATTAAACACAAAGATGAAATCCTTTAAATACAAGAAAATTACATAATGAAAGAGAGGTGTAAGAAACTAATGAAAATAATGGAAAATTTTTGTATTTAAATAAAAAAAAAGTAATTTGAAGGTTTACCAAATGCTTAAAAAGTTTTCTTTTATAATAATAAAATTTAGGTTAAGACATAAGAATTTTTCAAAAATTAATTTCTTATATTTCTTTTTATGTATATTGCAATCGCTAAGACAGCAAGATTCATACATAAAAAAGGTCATTTTTCCCATCACAATGCAGAAGTTTATTCAATCTTGCTATGGTAAAAATGCAACAACTTAGTGACCCTTTTTCAATTATACCAATACTAATAATGTAATTTATCAAATATTGGCCATTAATTATCATATCTCCATCAAACGTTGAGACCAACACTAGGCCTTTGGCCAAATTTCATACTATAATTGACAGCAAGATTTGCAATGCATGAGTAGTAATTAAAATGGAGAACACTGAAATATCTTGAGTCTGACAACTACAATACACTACAGTATAATTCATAAAAAAAAAAATGATAAGTTTGGACAAGCAGTCACAGGAGGATTGGATAACAACTTTATCTTTTATTAGTCAATCATATAATGATGGTTGCTTGTAGTGAAGCATACTTTCATATCTTGCATGGCTTTACACACATTGCAGCAGTGTATAAAGACACAAAGTTCAACAGAGTACAGTATAATTAAAGTAACTTGGTATCTAATTTGAATACAGTTTACCTACCTGCACTTACACCCAATTTGCATAAGTCTTGACCAAATTTATAAGATATGCTGAATGGGTTAAATAAGAGATCAGAGTAATAAAGGGATTTTGACAAAGGAAAAATCTATTTCTGGGTGAAGACCTGTGTTGCCCAGTGAAATGTCCCATATAGCACACATTTCTAGGTATAAATATTTGCTAGATATACCAGAGAAAAAAAGCTATACAGCTAATAGGATGCCAGAGTTACTACCTCTGGAGCGATCATCCTCATAGGATGTTGGTATGTCATCTAGGAGGCGAGTGGAAGCCACTACCACAGATGCTTAACCCAAATGGACTCTCCTCTCCCAAACCCCTCTACCTAAGGGGTGCCGTTACATGGTCCTCCTCCATTTCGCTACTACTACTTCTACCAGAGCCTTCATTCGAAATAGCACCCAAGCTTTGGCCAGCCTAGGGTGGGAAAAGAGAGGAAGAAAGGTTCACTGGCGACACAGGTCTTCACCCAGAAATAGATTTTTTCCTTTGTCAAAATCCCTTTCTGGGATGGATAACCTGTGTAAGCCCAATGAAATAATAACAGAGAATTGTATAAAAGCTTGTTAAATATAAAAGGTCAAATGTCAAAATAAAAAAATTTTGCTAAGGAAAATAACATTATTTTTGAATATGCTTTTTACTTATCCAAATAATATAACAAATTATTTAAATCTTGTATATGTTAAGTAAAGTATACAAAACAATGTAGCTTAAGATATTGCTTAACAATCTCACTAAAAAACCATCACCTAAATTAACAAATAGTGGTGAAAAATGAACAAGGATGGTATGTACAAAGACAGGAGTGGTTTGTGAAGCAACCCAAACCCAGACAACAAGGTAGAAAGGCAGGGAATACAAGCGAGGCAGGTAGGTGAGAGGTATACCAATCGGTAGGGCAAGCAAACTAAATCACAAATTACAACTTAAATAACATAATACTAAGCTGACTCTGGAGAAACAATGTTCCCTGCAGCGACAGCAGAAAATTTAAGAACCTCTAAGGACTTAAGGTAGTGACGTTTAAAAACTCTTGGAGATTTCCAGCCCGGATATTTCTTAATTTCATCAAAATTCATATGTTGAAAGTAATTAACTGTAGCTACAACACGGATATCATGGACCTGGGGAATTGAATCCGGGTTGGCTTGTTTAATAAAATAAAGAATTTGTTGTCTAATACCATTCAAGGAGATGGTTCCACCATTCTCTCTAACAAAAAGGGGACCTGAAGATCTTTGAGAAGTCCTTTCAGGTAAGCTTTTAAGGTAACTACCGGACATAAGGAAGGATCTTCCGGAAGAGGTATGATCTTCAGAGACCACCTATTTTGAGGATCTTGTTCTTGGCTAAAGGTTTGGTCGGAGAAAGTAGGAACCTCTCCTGACGGGAGAAATCCACATGATTAGACTCTCTAGAAAGGGCTGAAAGTTCAGAGATTCTAGCTCCTGAAGCCAGGCTAATTAAAACAGCGTCTTCCTAAGAAGAGTCAAATAAGAGCAAGATTCATTGTTTGTGTCTGAAAGCTAATCTTAGTCGTCATTTAAAAACCAAGAAACCGTTTTAGGACGGGTTGTTGGTCTAAGACGAGCACAAGCTTTAGGAATAGAGGAAAAATACGAATCTGTTAAGTCAATGTTAAATCTCAATTGAAATATTTTCTTTAAGTGGATTTAGAGTAGTAATAGTACTGGCAGCTAGGCCTTTATCAAAAAGGGCCTTAAAAATGAGATTGTGAGATTAAGTAGTCATTGTATGAGCGTCTAATTCTTTTAGAAAGTTGGCAGGATTTTCTAACTGCCGAATCATACTGACAGAGAGTAGATTCTCCCTTATCTGATTCTAGAAACATTGTGTTCAAAGGATCAATATTAGCATTTTCTGTGCCGTGAACTTCATGAAATCCATAAAGTTAGGGCATTCAACATTCTGAGAAGCTGACACAGTCTGAGTTTGTACTACTTGGGTTAACTTTCGATGTGGAATCTGTTTGGCTCTGAGTTTCAACTCTAATAGAAGAGGAAACCAGTTGCTCTTTGCCAGATTGGGGGCTACTAGAGCTATCCGGCCTTTGAATGACCTGAGTTTGTGTAGAACTTTCAACAGAAGATTTACTGGTGGAACAGGTAGACCTTCTGCCATTTGTTCCAGTCTACTGACATTGCATCCGTGGCGTGAGGCGAGGGTCCAGGTTCGGAGCTATATAACAAGGTAGTTTGTGATTTGATTCCGTGGCAAACAGGTCCACCTGAAGTCCCGAATCTGTTGGCAAATCCAGTTGAAGGAATTCTTGTCCAGACCATTCTGATTCCAAAGGAGTCGTTCTTGACAGAGAATCTGCAATCACGTTTCTTACTCCCGACAATGCGTGGCGGACAAGTGCCAATGATTTTCATTGCTAATGAAAAGATTGCTATCATTGCATGGTTTATGTGACGATTTGGAACCTCCCTGTTCAGACAATGAACTATCACTGCACTGTCCAGGACTAATCTGATATGTATGTTCCTGGCTGGGCGTAAGTGTTTCAGAGTCAGGAAAACCGCCATTGCCTCTAGAATATTGATATGGCGGCGACAAAAGATTCGACCAGGTTCTTGAACTTTTATGTGTGAGTAACCTCCCCCATCCGGTCAGAGATGCATCGCGTGAATGATCAGAGCTGGTGGAGAATTGTAGAGGAATTGATTTGGAAAGACTTTTGGCCGTTGTCCAAGGTCGTAGTCTTTTCTTTAAGATTGAGGTATGAGGAGACTTTGTCCTGAAGTTGTAATTGGCTCGACTCCTCCACACTCAATTTATGTCTTTCAGTTTTGCTTTGAGAAGTAGATCTGTTACTGATGCAAACTGAAGAGAACCTAAAATTCTTTCCTGAGTGCGACGAGAGGCTCGTTTGCACTTGAGAAACTGTCTCGTTGCTTTGGCTCTCTCTTTGCATTTGCGGCGGAATTGAAAGTTTGTGGGTGTTTAGATCCCACTGGATTCCCAGCCATTGAAATTGGGATGCCGGAATCAGACGAGATTTCTTTACATTTATGTGAAATCCTAGATACTCTAGAAACTGGATGACCTTTCTGGTCGCCTTCCATTTTCGGTGTCGTTGGGAGCCCAGATTAGCCAATCGTCTAGGGTAATCGAGCCTGATGCCTTGAGACCTCAGTTCCTGTACCACAGATTCTCCTAGTTTGGTGAAGATCCTGGGTACTATGTTGAGCCCGAAAGGCATTACTCTGAAGGAGTAAGCCTGTTGCCTAGTCTGAATCCTAGGTAGGGAGAGAAGTTTCGCCATCGGGACATGATAATATGCGTCTGTAAGATCTATAGAGGTGGTGACAGCCCCATGGGAAAGTAAGGTCCGCACCTGAGAGGCGGTCAACATATGGAACTTGTCGCATTGGATATAAGAATTCAGAGTTGATAGGTCCAATATCACTCTTCTTTTGTCTGAGTCTTTCTTTGTACGCTGAACAAGCGTCCTTGAAATTTTAGATGTCTGACTTTCTTTATTGCCTTCTTTAGAAGAGGTCTTTTGCATATTCTAACAGATCCGGTGTTGGGGTCTGATAGAATCTGACTCAAGTGGAGGAGGCCCTTCTATCAGCTCCAACCTAGACCCTTTGAAACAATACTGTGGCCCCATGGACTGAAGGTCCAATGGTCCCTGTGAAGGTGCAAACTCCTGCCTACCTGAGAAGCACATTTGTTTGAGGGCTTATTATCTCTGCCTCCTCTTGAGCCTCTGCCTCTAGGCTGAGCTCTGGATCCAGCCTGTGTCGAAATCGCCTCGACCTCTAATGCCCCTGGACTGCGGTAGTGCAAACGAACCTTGAGTTTCAAAGGTGGGGTTGAACACCGGGAAGCCACGTAAGCAGCCGAGCCAGCAGAGTGGTGAGCTGGTTGATTCAGCAAGACATACTGAGGTTGCCCTTTGGAGGTAGAAGGTTGGGCAGCAGCGGCAGGGAACTGCCTGGACAACTGTCTGGGTCTGAGGGCTTTATGCGGGTGGTACCTCCTTGTCCTCTTCCTTCCCTTAGGCTGAGGTCGAAGACTCAGAAGACTTCCTCTTGAAGGGAAGTCCCCAACGAATCGGAGATTCTGGTCGGCCCTGGAAGCCTCGCTGATGACGGTGTTGACTCACGTCATCAGGAAAGGGTTAATTCCCCAGATGGAAGATTTAATGAGCCTGTTTGGCTCATGCCGGATGGGCGTCAGCAAGCACATGCTTCCGGCAGTTCCATCTTGCCACCACAAAGTCATACAAATCACTCTGAAACGAAGCCAGAAGTGATTTGGTCAGAAATCGGAATAGAGGTTCGTCCTTATACACAGCCGATGTCAACTCACCGAGGTGAAGGAGTTGATGGATCTACTGAGGCGGCATCTAGCATCGTATTCCGCCTTGATCAAGGACTCCGGAATCCTGGGCAGCTGCTCACTGAATAGATCAAGCGCACTCGGATCCAGCCTACCTACTGTGAAGGTTTCAGGGCTAACCCAGCAATCCAGATCTCCCGGAAAGAGTAGAGATGTAAGAGTCCGTCTCACGAAGCTGAGGCATCGGCTTCTCCTCTATCCTGGCCTGCATAGTCAACTCAGCTATCTTAGAAGTACAAGGGTGGGAATGTCCTCATGGACAACAAACATTGTATACCGCCCCTTGTGAGGAGTTAGCAGTGTTGGCACACTCCCAGTCAGACAGTATTCTGACCCATGCGGACTGTGCTTGGTCCTAGGGAAGATCACCGTCTCCTGGGAACTTGTTCCCCCTCACCAGAGCTTCTTCCGATAAGCGAGGCGTATCCCGGAAAGGAAAAACAAGATCCACCGGAAAGAACTCGTAGTCTTCCACAGGACAGGTGCCACAACCTTCAATGCTTAATTTACCATTGGCAAAGGGGCATTGAAGGCGAGGCCTAAGGATTACAGTCCTCAAATGCTGGGAGCTTCGAGAGCCCGGAATAGAGTAACTCCGTTGCTGTACCGGACCGGCATTGGACGAATCCGGCAAGCGACTCCTCTTGGGTCTTCAGTCTCTGAGCCAGGGCTGTACAAATCTGCCAGATGTCTCCAGACTCGGCGAGATCTCGAGACATCGTCTCAAATTAATGAGTCTCCCTTGGCAGATATCTTCTTCATCAGGATATCTGCGAAGGCCTCAGGGGTCAAATTCAGGTTTCTTAGCTTTGCCAGCCTTGGGTCTCGACCCCTTAGAAGGGGGAGCAGCCTTCTGAGAGGAAGTCGAAGGTTTGGGAGCCAACGACAACCTGGCGGAACTCGGCATGGCGGGATCTTGAGGTTTTGACAATTTAGGTAATGTCTTCGTCTTCGCCAAGGACTTCACCTTGGGATCACCGACCCAGAACGGGCCCCAAAGGGTGGAGACTTTAGAAAGCCTTGGAAGGAGGAAGCGAAGACACAGGAGAGCTAAAAAGAAATTGAATGTTTATTTCTACCTGCCTCACTTACATCCCTACCTTCCTCCTCCGGATCGATGGCCATTGGTTCTACGTGAATGTTGATGTTGGCCACTTCCTCAGCCACTTCCTCGCACAGTTCTTGCTGGTCTTCCGGTGGGACTTGGGTCTCAATCCTAATCCTGTTAATCAGGGGCTCCGCCGCCAGGAGCTACGCTGCAGAGGACCTGGCCATGGGATAAAGGATGTTACATATGTCCTCTGCTAGCACATAGGGCGTCCCTGACCAACGTTGCGACCAAGCCCCCGACCCAGATCTTAAGGGTAGAAAGAGATGAGGATTGGCGGGACCCAGGGACCTGAAACAGGATATAATGTCAATATAGGAAATTGACGTGTAAATTCTTTCGTTATAAGGAGATGCACTTCAGACCTGTTTGAAATATTCATAAGAGTATGCCAAAAGGTTAACGTACCGAATCATCAATCACGTCTTGGTAAAGGGCGTAGCATACATCACAACCATCGGGATGCCAGACGAGATGATCCTCCACCTCGACTGCGCAGCTGGCATGAGACCTGCATGCTACATGGCCACAGGGTTGCTGTAAATAAAGCGTTACAGCCCGGCTCCTGACAATGAACCACCTGTAAGAGGAATTGATACATAAGTATCAAAAAGTGATAACGCCGGAACAGTTTCGGCGGTGGGAATGACTAATCTAGTAAAGACTTAAATTTAATTTTCCCTCCACGCCAGAGTTGAGATCTGGGGTAAACAATAAGTTCTGGCGGAATGTTCGGTACAATCAGAACAGGGAGGCCAGGCCTGAAGTCGATCGCACCGGAGAACAATTCCAGTGGCGCCGGGCGCCCCGTCTAAATCAACCTCACAGAAATCAACAACCGAAAGTGGTGGAAAAGCTAGTTCGCGGAGCGAGGGTTCGGAACTGATTTCCCGGGCGAAGTTCATGGGAAATAAGGTAATAACTAAAATAATATTCAGCCGGCATCTCCACAATTCTGCCATAAAAGTGAGGGGGAAGGCACCGACGCTCAAGCTATTGTTCCTTACCAGGAACTAAACAGCCTGACTAACGATAGTCCGCGGAACAGGTCGGATGGCGGAACAGCGAAGTAGGGGGCAGAGAAAACATGGCGACTTACAACAGGTCAGGTGCCTAAAACACCTTCCACGGCGTCATCTCAACCAAAAGGGCAAATAGGCATTGCTCTAAAATGCCCCAAAGGGAGAAGCCATGAATAGACAATAGACTGATAAATAAGGAGTGAGATAAAACACGTGGTGGAATATATAATATCTATAGCCTAGCCTAACCTTCGAAGTGAACACCTGGCCAGGTAGGCTGGGAGTCACGCCAGTGAGGCAAGCGAGAAGGGCACCAGCACCGAACCAAGCCTTCGAGATTTGACAGATCAAACTGGTCAGGAAGGACTGGGCAGGCGCCAATAACTCGAATGAAGGCCACCCAAGAAGACCTATCTTACCTAGGCCTAGAAAGCCAGGGTAGGAAGGAAAACTGGGGCCAACTTAGCCTACCTTCGAGATTGACAGTGTCAAACTGGTCAGAGTAGGCTAATGGGTGACTACTACCATATATATCAGACTAAAGGCATATAAAGAATACATAATAATAAAATTGAAATGATATAATTACAAAAATTAAATGCACCTGCATAAAGAACAGAAAGGAAAGGATAGGCTAGGCCTCACTTTCCACTATTCTAAAATGTAACAATAGTCGTGCGCGTCAGAAACGAACGATAAATCAAAACTATCATTATTATTATATGGAGCATTATAAGAAAAATCTTCCAAGGTGTCAGAAGATATAGGAGCATCAAGAGGTTGTGGACTACAACCACGAACGAAAACAAATATGGCGGCTCTGAGCCGAACAAAGTGTAAGTTATAAAACGGGACAAAAATTGTCCAACCGAGTCCCAAACCAACAAAAATGAATACTCAACTTAGAAGAGGATGCGTCCTGATTGATTGAAGACATGATGTGATAACCAAAATGCCAAAATAAGGAAAAAGGGCACAAAAAACACACCAGCGAAAAACAACGTGTGTATACGAGAAAAGGTGCTATGAGAGGATGTAGGTTCTGGGTAGAAGTAGTAGTAGCGAGCGGAGGAGGACCGCTGTAACGGCACCCCTTAGGTAGAGGGGTTTTGGGAGAGGAGAGGTCCATTTGGGTTAAGCATCTGTGGTAGTGGCTTCCACTCGCTCCTAGATGACATACCGACATCCTATGAGGATGATCGCTCCAGAGGTAGTAACTCTGGCATCCTATTAGCTGTATAGCTTTTTTTCTCTGGTATATCTAGCAAATATTTATACCTAGAAATGTGTGCTATATGGGACATTTCACTGGGCGACACAGGTCGATCCCAGAAATATGAGCACTTACAATGACAGGTAACTCCCAGTAGAATGACATACCTCACTGGCTAGATGATGTATAACAGCTATACATATAACTGCATCAAAGAGTGAACTTCTGTATGGTAACTGTAAACAGTTGCAGTTGAGAACTTCAAAGCCACGATCCTTACATATTCTTGTCAGTTCTATGCTGGTGTCACACCCTGACTAAATGAAAGATAAAAGAAATATAAAGCAAAAGAATACAGTGGTTTAACTTAAGAAGCAAAAGTTTATTATTATTTAAAATGTATTGGGTTCCACTGACTGTATGAAAATTATACTGATTGACAAAATTATAAGGAACAGTAACCAAGCCCCTAGCTATGACCCTTCTGTTTCCCCTAATGTACAATAATGAGAAGTTAGTGGAAGTACAAAATACCACAGGGTCTGAAAGGCAATCTCATGAAAAATGGTTAAATCATATATTCAACCAACTGAAAGCAAAGTTATAAAGCTATGCAGCTGTACAATACATGCCCTCAAAAACAAAATACTTTAGAGGTAATATCTGTTATTTATACAAAAAATAAATGGCTAAAAAATAAGCATCCAAATGTACTTTCTAAGCAGATAATTTACAATATTGAATATTTGAAAATTTACCTCTCATTTTCCAAATATAACAAAAGTATCAGAACAGCATATAGTATACTGTTCTGCTGTGTTTTCAATAATGATTCACATATGAACATTTTTATTCATTTTATTACTATAAGAACAGACAAAGTCAATACATCACAGGACCAACATGCTCAAGATTTCATAGGCCACTGCACATTGTTCATCTTCCACTAGGTCTGTTAAAGTATTGAGACACTGCTGTGCATGCTCATATAAACCCATGTGCAACCAAATCTTCTGGTGCCAGATAGTCAGTCAACTTACATACAATTACATTATCCTCTGTTCTAAATGATCAACTAAAAATAACTGATGAAGGTAAACATGGTATTTTGGTCTTACTAGATTTCAGTGCAACTTTTGAGACAGTCATGCATGAACTGCTTCTAAATGACTTACAGTCCATTGGAATTATCAAAGAAGCCTCTGAGTATTTGAAAGGCTACTTGTGTGACAGAAAATACTGTGTACAAATTGGAAACTCATATTCATCTTAAATACTAATAACTGGAGTACCCAAGGGAGTGGGAGAACAAATAAGAAAGTAAATGATGTTCTTAATAATGTTAAGGAAGGGCTGACATTTAAGCAATCAAAATTAAATGAAAATAAAGCTGAACTCATGCTGGGTGGAAAGAAAATTAACTTAAGAAGCCTAAATATAAAATAGCAATCCAGCTCTAATTGCTGACAAAGTCCATGACTTAGGTATGCTGCTGCACTATAATTTGTATCTCAGTTCTCAAATCACAAACGTTGTAAGGATTACAGGCTATTACCTTAGAAACATTGCCTTTGTTAAACAATATCTCAATGAGCAGTCTAGAAAAACTTATAATTAATTTTGCCATACACAGAGTTGACTATTACAACTTTGTCATAATCTAGTTAAGATAAAACTTAGGAAGTTGGAAAATATATTTTACAGAGTAGCAAGATTAATAAAGGGTGTTACACCTTGGACGGGATTGCCCCTGTAATGTTTGAGCTGCATCAGCTACCTATCAATGCTAGAACATTGCTTAAAATATGTGCAAAGACTCATCAAGCTATCAAGACTAGGTGTACAGACAGTTGCAAATTATTTGAGCTAAGATACATTTTAAACGTTGGTTTTAGATCCTTTAAATTTACAGACTGAGAATGATAATAGAAGTCTTTCAAGAAAAAACATAAGATTTATTCCCTGAGCATTAGGACAGAGTGGATTTGATAAGAGATATGGAATACGCCATATATAAATCACAGAATGTCTCTTCCCAACTGTGTATATAACAAATGAATATTTCATCTCACTGAATGTATTCGGAGAGTGGGACTAGAGAAAAAATTAAGCAAACTGTAGACTGTAGATAGCTACTATTTATAAATGTTACATATTTTCATGATAAAATTAAGTTTAATATATACTTACCAAGTAATTACATAGCTATAGTTCTAACTCGTGCGGCAGCCTTTATTTAAAAAATTGCGGTAGTGCTTCGATAGTTTAGTGTAGGTGACAAGCCCAACAACCACCGGGAGTAATGGAAACGACTTAGCAGAAAACCTCATTCTGTTTGTGCCCTTATGTCCATGAGAGGAAAGGAAGGAGGGCTCCAATCCGTAATTACTTGGAAGTATATAGGAAACTTAATTTTACCATAAAAATAACATTTGCATATAAGTAACTTAACAAGTAATTACATATACAGTACTCCAAAACATTAAGTTAGGGTAATGATTTTGAAATAGAAAAGTTTCCAGCATTGAAGACAATGCTTGTCATTTCCTTATTTGGTAAGAGAGCTTGTCATTTCCTTATTTGGTAAGAGAGCTACTGCAGGTAATTAGTGCCTCTGGCAGGTGCTCATCTTAACCTGCAGTGCGTAGCAGTATAGCCGTGGACTGCCTCTACTTAGGTGTTAGCTTTGCAGCGAAGGATATGTCCAATGGCTGGCAAAGTATCAATAAGTGCCCTTGTCGTGGGTGCAGTACCACAATAGAAACCAGACAATGCTTTCACCTACAGTGAAAACGCCACAATCCATCCACTGAGACTGGTCGGTACCCCAGGTACACTGTACCCGAAAATTCAAAGCCCTACTTTAAAGCGAGGAGATAGTAGGAGAAAGGAGAGATTCCTATGCTTCCTCCCCAAATACCATGCCAGCCACTGATAATGGCCCCAAGGTACTGCAATTTTCAACACTGTTTCAACTTCTTTCAAATAGTGAGAAGCGAAGATCGGTTCGCACTTCCAGTAGGCCGACTGCAGAATGGAAGTGAGTGACATAAGTGCCTGAAAGCTAATAAGGAAGAGACTGTCCTGAAGCCATGAGCTTTCATTGTAAAAGTAGGCAAAATGTCCTCCTGAATCTGAGAGCGCGCCTCAGAAATTAAGTCTCTAACGAAGATGGATAATATATTCTTAGTCAGAGGGCGAGACGGGTTCTTGACAGAGCACTAGAGGTTACTGGATGGTCCTCTGATCTTCTCAGTCCAGCTCAGGTAATACCTTAAAACCCTAGCAGGACAAAGAACTCTCTCTTCTTCCCCAGAGCCAAGGTATCTGTTAAGGTAATGGAAAAAGAACAGAGCCAGGGCCTGGAAGGGTCTTCGTTCTTGGCTAAAAATCCAAGGGTAAAGAAGCAAACTACATCTCCTTGTGAAAAGATCTACCCTTTACCGATGTCTTGGAACTCACTAGTATGTTAGCAGTAGCCAAGGCCACGAGGAAGAGTTTTCCAAGTAAGGTTTCTCCAGAAAGAGGAACGAAGGGGTTGAAAGCGGGACCTGTCAGCCACTTCAACACTACGTCCAGGTTCCAGGAGACCAGATCTTACTTTCCAGCTTAGGTGTATCAAAAGACTTGACGAGGTCATTAAGATTTGGGATTGATGCATGATAAAGGACCCCTATGTTTAAACACTGAACTAAACACAGACCAATACCCCTTAATGGTGGAGGACGAGAGATTCCTAGATCTCCTCAGATAAAGAAGGATACAGTATCCGTAATTTGGGTCACAGACGTCTCAGAAGAGAAGTTGAGTCTGAGACACCAGCTTTGGAAAATTGCCCACTTAGCCTGGAAGACGCGGCTAGGAAATCGACGCCTTCATCTTGCAATAACCTCTGCAGCACATCTTGAAAACTCTTACGCTCTAACAAGCTTCTGGACAGTCTGAAGCCTGTCAGGGCAAGAACAGACAACCCTTTGGTATCTCTTAGAGTGAAGTTGTCTGAGTAGATGCAGTTTTAGGGGAAGGAGTCTCAGAAAGTTCACCCACAACTGTAGCAGGTCCTGGAACCATTCTTTTCTGAGCTCGTCCCTGTGTCAGCCGGTGATATTTCACCGGGTGACACAGGGCCTCCCTCAGAAATAGATTTTTCCTTTGTCAAAATCCCTTTTCTGAGCTCGTCCCTGTGTCAGCTGGTGAAATATCCATCCAGCACATATTTCTAGGTAAATTCTTTGCTAAATATACCAGAGAAAAAAGCTATCAGGAATGCTGGGGTTACTACCCCCAGATCGATCATCTATAATAAAATATAGCGTCGGTATAGATAAGGGTGAGTGATTGTTGTCACTGCCACAGGACCGCACTCTGAAGATATCCCAATGACAAAAACCGGGAATGTGGAGCTGATCCAGCGCCCTACTCACCCGCCGCCAACCCGACGACCCCAAGCCATCTGAACTCATTCCATACTGTACGTGCTTACTTTAGAAAGCTTTTCTTGTGCTGCCCTTTTCGCCAAATTTGGATTAATTTCATCATGTCGTCAAGCAATTTCACAGTGTCTAAGTTAAGTACCATCTTCTTGTGGGGTTTTTACTACTTGTGAGGCTCTTATAGGCCCGTAAATTAATATTTACAGGGTCATATATCAGACGCTCCCCGGCGTTCGCCGCCTCAGCCATGATGACCTTGAAGCACACTCTTACAGCTGGTTTCTGCAAGGGTTTCTCTCATTCACATTTTATTCATGTTTTATAATTCCCCTTCAAGAAGTTCCCTTTGGAGGCGTTTATCTATGTCAGGCGGGTCCTGGTACCTTGATTAGCGTTATTCCTCACGGAGGCTTCCTCCTCTTATTTTGGTTCTTGTAGTTAATTCATAGCGTTTACCAGGCTCTCGTTCGAGTAGATTCGCTCTCCAGGGTGGTGCTTTCTTTTGTCAGCTTTCTGATCTATGGTGTATTGGATGTCATGAATAATTTGGTTTTATTATGATCCGGGCTGGCGTCAGGTGCAGTCTAATGGCTGCCTACTTCCTGTTAGCCTCGCTCAGTTAGAAGCCTACGCTTAGCACACAAGTCCTTATAATTTTGTATATTTATTCATATTACGGGTACTTATATGCCTACTGGTTAATTTTAACGATATTTATCAGAAAGTGGGGATCTAGCCTAACCCTCTCGCCCAATCGGTGGGTTAGGCCATTCAGGACAGGTTTTGCATTGTCTTAGCTCCCATTTCTCCCGACTATGTCGCCAGGCAGGGAGGGAGGGGTAGGCTGATCGAGGGAGTTTCTGTTTGTTGTACCATCCGCCTTACCGCTTGTTTTTGGGTTTGAAAACCCAGAAAGGATTTTGACAAAGGAAAAATCTATTTCTGGGGAGGGCCCATGTCACCGGTGAAATAATCCATTCAGCACTTATTTCTAGGTAATTCCGTTTGCTAGATACCAGAGAAAAGCTAAATGTAAAGCTGGGGTTACTACCCCAGAGCGAACTCAAGAAATGGAGTCGTATATGGTAAAGGGTGAGA
Source organism: Macrobrachium rosenbergii (assembly GCF_040412425.1). NCBI lineage: Eukaryota > Metazoa > Arthropoda > Malacostraca > Decapoda > Palaemonidae > Macrobrachium > Macrobrachium rosenbergii. Next base: position 20,552,219 of record NC_089796.1, read on the forward strand.
TTGTCACAATCACAGGACCCTGCCCTATAAAGATTCCCAATGTCAAAAGTCCCAACGAGAGGTGCCGATACAAGCCCATGCACTACTTGCGGACTGTACACAAGGCAACACTAGTCGCATTCCATGTTAGCACCCACCCCACTAGAATGATGTTTACCATGGGAGGAGAGAATGAAAAACAGGGGGTGGGTCACCGGGTGACACGGGCCTCCCCAGAAATAAATTTTTCCTTTATCAAAATCCTTTTTCTGGATCGGGGACCCGTGTCCTGATGAAATAATAACAGAGAAATAAATATCATTCTTATGCTATTAAAGACTTTAAATAGAGACGTTGAAAACTAGGGGAGAATTCCATCCTGAACATTAGTAAGGTCCTCAAATTCATGTAATGAAAATAATGTAAGTGGCCACCGTCAAGAGCATGAGCTTTGGAATTGAACCTGAATAGGTTTGTATTAAGAAAACACTTGCTGCCTAATAGCAGACACAATGACAGTACCCCCTTTTCAAATAAAAGAGGACCTGACAAAATTGCGAGTCCTGTCTAAAAAAGCCTGTAAGGAGAAAACTGGGCACAGAGACAGACCTTGTGAAAGGAGTACTTTTCCAACGTGACCACTGAAAATGAGGACCTTCAACTGCAGATAGAAAGAAAGTTAGGGTGAGGAATTCGCAACACTACCCCTGAGTGGGGAAACCAAAATGGTTGGTTCCGCTAGACAGCAGACAGTACAGGAAAACTAGCACTAGAAGCTATGCTGATTAAAAATTTGGGTCTTCCCCAACAAGGAAAAGGTAAGAACAAGATGATTGTTGGTTGCAGAAGCTAACTCGATACAGTACTCAAAGACCAGAAACCGAATGTGGGCCGGAGTACTGGTCTCAGACGAACACAGACCTTAGGGTTGAAAGTTAAGGGCCTGTGAGTCTGGTTCCAACAAAACACTTTCCTCGGGGCCAATGCGGCTGCATCATTACTGTAGCTTCAAAAACTATGTGAAGAGTGCTAGTTACTTTAACTGCAGAACCATACTGCAGTAGAGTAGGATCCCTTGACTGATTTTAGGAAAACAGTAATAACAGGACCAATATCAGTTTCCTCTAAACTGTAAAATTCACAAAGACTACAAAAGCCAGGGCACCAGAACTCCGAGGAGGCTGACGAGGCTGAGTATATACCAGTCGTGGCAGCTTGATAGTTTGTGGCTGAATTGGGTTGCAAACAGACCTACTTCTAGGTCAGGAAAAGATCACAAGACTACCTGAATGACGCTCCATCTAAGGACTATTCCAACACCATGGGGAGGCCCTGGATAGGGAAAATGTAGTGACCTTTTGGACCCCTACGAGAAAGTGGCAGACAGAGGCACTTGTGACTGTTAGTTATGGAGAAGAATGAACCATAACCTGAATGATACAACTCGAGTTCGAACCCACTTGTTCACATGAGGCGGCACTATTTGCTGCTTTGTTCAGAACCAGCGTAAAATAAATCCTCTTGGGAGGAAAGAAGTTTCCCAAGGACAGGAAGACTGCCACAGCCCTCCAAAGCGTTGATATGGAACTGCCGAACGTGACCGACTAAGTTCCATGTACTTCAAGGGGCAAAAATATCCACCCCACCCGCCCAGAGAGGTGACGGTGTGGAATACTGAGGCCGGAGGAAGCTGGAGAGGAACTGACTGATAAGCTCTTGACAGATGTTCAGGCCGGAGGCCACTATTCAAACAGGAGGAATCGGGAGACACGTCCCTGACTCCGCCATACCCCAGTTATAAACTCCAGCTTTGACTTCAGAAGGAGAACCGTCACTGAAGCAAACTGGAGAGAAACAAGACCTTTTCTTGGAGCACGGTGAAAGGTATGCTTGTGTTGATGAAATGTTTGGTTGCCCTTGCTATCTCTTTCGCTTCCACTGGATTCACAACTACTGAGGCTACCCTCCGGAAACAGGTGGGATTCCTTCCTGTGTGCCAAAGCCAGAGACTCTAGAAAACTGATTATAATGACCAGCACCCTCAGGCAATTCCCGGCGCTGGGTGCCCAAATGAAACCAGGCAACTAGATATGCGGCTAGCATAGCCTTCTAATACGGAGCTGTTGAACTCGGCATTGTTCAAACTGGCAAAATTCTGGGGGCTGCAAAGAGGGCATGAACCTGAAGGGAGTCGCCTGCTCCCAGTCTGAATCCCAAGAAGGGATAGAACCTTCCTGCAACTAAGATGTGAAAGGAAGCGTGAGGAAGGTCTATAGAGGTGGTTACAGCTCCACGGGCAGTAGGATCCCGAACCTACAAGACTGTAAGCAACCGAGACTTGCCGCATTGAATGAGGAAAATAAACAGGACACGCCGGAAAAACTTTCCAGTGGAAGGGAACTTCCTTGGCAGACTGAAAAAGCCTGACAGGCCATTCCACAAAATCGGAGGGACAAACAGTCAGCTCCACCCGAACCTTGATAACTATACTCTGGGCCCAGGGACTGAAGTTCCAGTGGCCCCGAAAATGGTACAGCCTCCACCCATGTGAGAAATACTACTGGGAGGAGGCTTGGTTGCCCCCTGAAGCGTATGCCTTCCCAATTTCTCGGAGAGGAGCAGGATGCTTCCTGCTCCTATGATAACCCTGAGGTTCAGTGCCTCTGGCAAATGTCTAGTGAAAATTCCTTCCTTGGGTTTTCGTATGAAGCAAAGAAAACTCCGGCAGAGGCACATGGGGAGGCAGAGACACGGGAGTCACAAGGGGCTGATGTTGGCTGAACCCGCACACAAGACCGGATTGTTTCCGCCCGTAAGGTAGACACCGACGAACGGAGGCTCTGATTAACATTAGTAGCCCGGACAGCCGTAACAACGCCCACCTGGAAAAGATTAATTCTCCAGGTGAAACTGTTCATAAGACTTTTAGGCTCATGGCGAAGCGTGGCTGGCGAAAAATGTGTTTTCAGCTGTCCATCCGGACTGATGAAATAAAGCGGGACCTGCAGAAAACCTGACAAGAGATTTTTATCAGGACGGAAACAACGAACGCCATTATATACCACAGGCGTTGTTTCTGTTAAAGTTAAAGAGTTCAGGACCTGGCAAGCCTGTCTTTACACCCTGTTTCAGCTTCCGGAATTGACTCCGGAAGCTTAGGGAGCTATACGCTGAATAAAGTAGAAGCGTAGTCCGAGTTTAGAAGATTCATTGTGAGGCATTATCTGTGATATCTGTCTCCCGGAAATGTGGCAGCGGTTTATTTTCGAAACAAGCCTGTTGATAAGAGGGCTACATTCGGAGACGATGTGCCCAGCCCTAGGGAAGATGAGGCTCCCTTAGGGATCTTGCCAGATAGATACCATGCTCCTTCTGCCAGTCTGGAAAACCGGATAACGGGATACCAGGCGGAAGGGAAGAAATGCAATTCCGCCAACCTCCGTGTGCCCACACCCGATAGGAGGGTGCCTTCATGCTAGGAGGCATAAAGGGTTAGGCGCCAAAGGTTCCCCAGACCGAAGGGAAAGAGGTGGAGGTGTCGGGCGATAAATTCGGAACGGAGCAGGATTTTACAGGTGATCCGTTGATAATGAGTCCTGATTAATCTCTTTGGGATTTAAGCTCCTGGGGAAAGGAAGGCCACGGACCATGAGGTAGATAGATAGTTAGATAGTTTGATAGGTTGTCAATGACCCTTAAATCGAGCTCCTTATAAGGAGACCAGTAAAAAGAGTCTGCAACAAAGGAAAGGAGGGTAACCACCTTGCTTTGCTTGGGCGTGTCCCTTTCAGAAAGCGAGGCCTAACTCGTAGACAACACCGGACTAGAGATCCGAGGCGTCCTCAAGGCTGGCCCAGGCGGGTCTTCTTGGTTTAAAGGGTCTTTCTTGACTGATTTCACCTCAGGGACGGTAGACCAGGAACCGTCGAAAAGGGATGAGGAGCTAACGAATCCCCTAAAGGAAAGAGTTTGCCTCACTTAAAAGGTTTGCCTCACTTATTCCGCACCAACTTATCGCTCCGGGCGATGTTCTGGGTTCGAAGCTTGAGACTGAAGGCTGCGTCTTCAGAAAGCTCTCCGTAAACAGTTAATTTATTTTAATAGGACCGGGTCAACTCTTGGACTCCGGTAAACAAAGGGCAACAACTTCTTCAGCAACTGACATTGAGAACTGGGCGCCAGGAAAGGAACATTACAAATGTCACGAAAGGACACAGGAATTTCCGACTCGTTTCGCCCGAAGCTGCTGACCCGGACTAGAGGGTGTGAAAGCGAGTTACGAAAGTGCGGCCGGCCTCCCAGGAGAAGATTAGGACCCCACGGACCGGAGCAACTATTAATAAGTCATATGAGGGCAGAGTTTGGCGAAGGAAAACCGATAGGTGTATATAAAACCTACCGGTCGCGAGAATCGCCGAGAGCGGAGTTTGGCGGAGGAAATCGATAGGTGTATATAAACCCCGATTCACCAAGAATCTTGCCGGAGAAGAGCCCAAACACCGAAAGAGCGACTAATAATAAGCCACATGAGGCAGAGTTTGACGGGTAAAACCGGCAGGTGTATATGAAACCTACGGATTCATCAGGTAGCCTGCTCGGAGAGAGCATAGCGTACAACGCAATCTGCGGTGCCAAGCGACTAATAATAAGCCATATGGCGGCGTTTGGCAGAGATAAAACCGACGGTGTAAATAAAACCTACTGATTCATCAAGTAGCCTGCTCGGAGAAAGCATAGCGTACTTCACAACCTTCTGGCCAAAAAATAAGCCATATGAGGCGAGTTTGGCGGAGATAAAACCGACAGGTGTATATAAAACCTACGGGTTCATCAAGTAGTCTGCTCGGGAGAGCATGGCGTACTTCACAACCTTCCGTGCCAAACTATAAATTCTCAACACCAGACTGTGCACGGAATGGGAACTATAGACTCCGTGACCGCTGGCTTGTTGCAGGATGGCGAGCATTCCTGCACCGCGACAAAACCAGCTGGCGTATGAGAAATGGGCATGCTGGAGCGGATGCGGAGCAGAGTACCCGTAGCAGCGACTTCGCCTAGTCAGACCAGGAAAACCCCGGAAAAAACCGGAGAGAAAACCGGGCTAACAGGACAAATCTCATAGACACAAAACAGAGTCAACGGAACATTCGGGCGACCATGTTTTAACAAAATGTGACGGATACAAACACAGTGGGAAGGTTATGAACTGTTCGGGAGTAGAGCGCACTCAGAGCCAGAGGAAAACCCCGGAGGAGGATATCTGAGCGAAGTGATAGCAGTGGGGAATAAACGCCCGACCGCTAAACACTATAACTTGGAGCAGTAAGCAAGGAAGAGCGTCCAACAAAATAATGAAACACCGACCAGGTAGTAGCAAGACGGAGAGGAGCCGAAAGAAAAATAAAACAGAAGACAGTCAGGTGGAAGCGCTAACTGGCCTCATTGTGGGATCCCAACAGTGATGCGAACATGTAGGAAGCACCATGAGAAGCTGGTCGACGTAAAAGGAAGGGAGGAAGGATAGGCCAGGAGGTTGGTAACCCAAAGTAGCGACCAGGGTGGGACAGCACTCCCCAGGCGGCCAGAGATCTCATAGATCCCCTACGCTATGTGAGCTGTGTTGCACGACAGAGCGAGAAAAGGAGAGGAAGGCAAAAACCTCTCGGCCAGGAGAGCAAAGAAGGCAAAGGAGTGTGAACAGGAGTGGGGAGAGCACTCCCGGTCACCTCAGGTCAGAGGGGTGCCAACCGATAAGGTCAGACACACCGAGGAACAACCAATCAATGCAGAGGAGGGGATGTAGGCTACAGCACAAAACAAGGATAAAATTGCTCTCAAGCCTTGGAAAGTTAACAAACCTTGAAAACGAACCAAGGGAGAGAGCAGCAAAGGTAAAAAAGGGAAAGGGATTCTCGATACAACAAATAATATATATAGTCGGTAAAAGGAGTGTGAACAGGAGTGGGAGAGCACTCCCAGTCACCTTTGGTAAACAACCCAAGAAGGATTGAACTAGGATGAGCTATGGAAATAAACCCTCGCTATTCCAGCTTAACCTATTGGGAACATTAGCCTAAGTGAAAAGCCGAAACAGGGAGAGGGTGGGCGTAGGCAATATATCAAGCCAAAACCAAACAAAGGAAGCACCAGACATAAAACACAAATGTACAGAACGAGATCACAGACATGAAACTCATACGTACAGATCGAGATAGCCCCTCCCTCAACGATTTTTCCCAGAAGAGAAAAGTGCTATAGCCCAACCCTAGGCTAACCTAACTGAGCGTGCAAAAGGAAGCCTAGGAGGGATAAAGACTAACTAATAACCAGTGCATAATAAAACAAAAATTTTCTATAAGGTACATGTAGGAGGATAGGCAGGCCCAACACAACATGAGCGTGAAGGGAAAAGGCCGACCTCCAGTTAAATGAAAGTACCCAAAATAATCAACAAAATTCAAAAGCATCCGAGCACAAGGTCAAAATTTAAATGTACCAATGAAAATCATGTTCCCATAAGCTTAGAAAGTGAGAGTCTAAAATAAGGCAAAATAAAGCCAAAATAATAAGCGAATAGGCGAGGGGAACCACGTAGCCTAAACAGCAAGACAGCACTTGACCAGCAAGGAACACAAAATTCTAAAATAAACAAAATTGTAAAAACAAAGTAAAAAGCCGTAACAGTACCAATGAAAAATAAGATTCCCAAAGCTAAGAGAAGTGAGGGACAAAATTAAGGCATAATGAAGCCATGAAAATAGCGAATGGGCGAGAGGGTAGCTCGTAGCCTAAACGCTAAACATCACTTCTCGTAGTAAAGGGTACAGAACAAACACAAAATTAATCAAACCCACTAAGTTAGGAATCATTAATTGGGAATATATCCCAAACAAAAAGGATACAAATAAATAACACAAAACAAACATGCGACCCAAGACCAAGAGGTCATGAGGCGTCGTGAGAGGGAGATCGAGGCAGGCGTTATAAATCCCTTTAATTATTAAACTAAAAGGAAAATAAGGAGCCTCAATTGCCTAAAAACAATAAAACACTGGTACTCAAGTAGTTGAAGAAGAACCTTGCGAGGATGCCATAAAAATGCCAAAATAGAGCATAAAATAAAAACACTAAAGAAATACGTGTGAACGAAATCGCGTGCTAAAATGGAATGCGACTAGTGTTGTTATTGTGCAGTCCGCGAGTAGTGCATGGGCTTGTATCGGCATCTCTCATTGGGACTTTTGACATTGAGGAATCTTTATAGGGCAGGGTCCCGTGGTGTGACAATCTCACCTTTACCATATCGACTCCATTTCTTGGAGCTCGCTCTGGGAGTAGTAACCCCAGCTTTACATTAGCTTTTTCTCTGGTATCTGGCATGGAATTACCTAGAAATAAGTGCTGAATGGATTATTTCACCGGCTGACATGGGTCCCGATCCAGAAATTATTTTAACATACTCAATACCTACTATAGTTTAAGGTCCTTATATTAGTAGGTTCATATACCGTTACACTTACAGACTGTTCGTTGTGAGAGCCAGGTGCTCTGCAGTGCTGCACCAGCCCTATGGACACATCGTCTGTCGCTCCCATGCGGGCTGTGCAGTCCGGCTGGATGACCCTCATCGTGTGGCACCGGACGGTTGTGAGGTTTGCTTAAGCTCTTCTGGCGTGTCAGGACAGTCGGTAAGCTTATAGTTACTGCCTTTAGTTTACCTGGTATCCTCCACTTGTTTTATTTACGTTATGGGCTTAATATATGACTTATATATCTCTGGCAAGCGCTCGGTCGTTAGGTCCCTCCTCTCTTCCAGGCCAGCTGAAGCTTCCCGGAGTGGCCTTAGGTTCTCTTCGAGCCTGGGTGGCTGGGTTTCAGGAGAAATGTTCCGTCCCGGGAAACCGTATGTTCTCGGCGAGAACATCCGAACTTACTCTCACCCGGCGCCCGGATCTCAAGCGGCTGTCCCTGCGGTGAGTCGCTGCTCCTGTCATCGAGCAGATCCGGGTGAAACCCAGCCTCTCCAGGGCGAAAGCCCTCTGTGGCGGTGTCGGAGGAAGTAGCGGCCATAGATCTCGACCTGGAGCCTATGAATACGGAACAGGACCAGGAGGTAGGTGGGGAGGTAAGTGAGGCAGTGAGGGCGGGCTCTCTTTTTGATTCCACTTCTTCCACCGCTTCTTTTCAGGGGATTTCATAAGTCTTCTCTTTTTGAGGATGAGGCGCAATCCACTGTCCCCAAGTTGAAGAAGACTTGGAAAGCGAAGGGCTATAAGTCGACTTCCGCATAAAGCAACCCCCTTCCCCTCCGGTGAAGCAGGATGATAGTCCGGTGGCTTCCGCAGGCAGGCCACTCCCTCAGCTAAGTGTGGGTTCGAGCAGCTAAACTAGCCCTCCTGCTTCCAGCCTGCCTTTGATCGGGCGTTTGCAGGGATGCTCTTGCAAAAGATTTTTTCTACGGAGGTTGATGCTAAGCTGAGTAAGCGTCGGAGGCTGCAGAGCCAGGAGAGTATGCTCTCCGGGTTCATGCGCTCGGTGGGTCCGCAGTGCATTATCCCATTCAGATGCCTCCGCCCTCCTCCATTTGACAAAGGAAATCCATGGCGTTTTGCCCTTCACTGTGCTCCCCCGGCATGAAGATACCCCTACCATCGAGGGTCAAACGCAGCGCGACTCGAGGAGTTGAATTCTTTCCTCCTCATCTGCTGCCCCCTGCAGAACCGCCAGGCTGACCCAGATGAAGCTTGGGTGAGGTCGGATAAGGTCCGAAGGGACAGTAATCTTCCCAGGGACCAGGCGCAGTCTACCTTGATCGCTCCTTTAATGAAGTGGCAGGCGGAGAACACAGTTGACCCCCTTCAAGGGCAACTTCACAATGTTCTCTTTGGGTGACAAGATCCTGACCCCCTGCATGGCTAAGGTAGCCCTTGCGACGGCCCAGGCATGCTCGGCGGGTAAGCGTTGCCTCAGCTCTGGGAGGCAGTCCACCTCTTTGATCTTCCCGGAGCGATGAGTTTTGGAAAATGCCCGGCCACTTTTTCGCCAGGTAAGCTGGACCGGGTGTGCATCTAACCTATTCAGCGAACAGCTTCCCAAATTGCGGATACTCCTGAAAGCAGAGTTTGAGGCTAGGTGTCGGCTGAGCGATCACTGAACTCACTGCCTGGCGGAAGCAACGCTGTGACGTTCGGAGGAGCAACTCTTCCAAGTCTAACGAAGTCCCTATTGGCGGGATTTCAGGCGGACTTGTTTGACTTTATGGTAGCGGATGAATTGCGCAAATGCATCTTCACGACGCTACCATCAGACATGAGGCCCTAATAAGCTCGCGAAAAGTTCCTTCTGGGGGCTAATATCTTCCCGGAAGAAGAAGTCAACAACGTCCTGGGAGGCAACCAGGGCAAATCAGAGTCTGCGCTCCGCTGGTATCCCCGCTAACTAAAGCGGAAGACCCCGAGTCAAATCGGCCCTCAGAGTAGACCTGGTAAAAGATACAAGAGCACAGGAGACAACACCAGCAGGCTGTTGTCCAGGCTGTACCTGTCTCAAGCAATTTGCCAGCCTTCTACCTCGAAGGCCCAACCCCAACAGTTCGTGCTGGTGCAGCCAGCTCAGCACTCTCTTGCCGCTCCTTCTTTGCGCGTCTCAGTATTTAGCTTCCCTTCTTATGAGGGCCAGAGGTCGTTTCGGGTCTTAATAGGGCGCAGAGGACTAGGCGAGCCTCCTTCAGAGGCAAGGCTGCCTTGCAACCCCTCTCCCAGGGAAGAGGAGGCGCGGTAGAAGGGAGGCAAGCCTGCACCCTCCCAGTGAAACGATCAGGTGGGCGACAGACTTTATCTGTTCAGGGACCGGTGGACCTTCAGTCCATGGGCCCACAGTATAGTCTCCAAAGGTTTGGGCTGGAGTTGGATCAAGGACCTCCCCTTTGACCAGATTTCATCAACCGTCTTCCAAAGCTCTGCGGGACTTTGCGGCCGGAATTACTCCTAAAGAGGCCATAAAGAAAGTAGAGACACCTGAAATTTCAAGGCAGGCTGTTAAGTGTTCCCAAGAAAAACTCCAGTCAACAAAGAGTAATCCTGGATCTGTCGCGTTTCAATCTTTATATACAATGCGACAAATTTGCATGCCTTACAATCGCGCAGGTGCGGACTCTACTTCCTCGTGGAGTTGTCACCACCTCTATAGATCTTTCAGCGCATATTATCGTCCCGATTGCACGGAACTTCTCTCTCCTTCTAGGTTTCAGACTGAAACAGGCCTACTCGTTTCGGGTCATGCCATTCAGACTCAACATAGCACCAGAATCTTTACGAAGCTGGCGGAAGCGGTGAGTACAACAGTTCACGGTCCCGGGGATATCGCTAGCCGCATACCTGGGCCGATTGGATAATTTGGGCATCAGCGTCGAAAGTGCGGAGCTCACGACCATAGTGATCGAGTTTCTGGAATCTTAGGATTTCAGATAAACAGGAGCGCAGTCCGCCTAACTCGGCTCGATTTCAGTGGCTAGGCATCCAGTGGGACCTGGTCTCACACAAACTGTCTATTCCACCAGCCAAACGAAGGGAGATAGCCAAAGCCGCAGGCAATTCCTCAAAAACAGGAAAGCCTCTGCTTGAGCATGAAAAGAATCTTGGGTTCTCTTCAGTTCGCATCTGTAACAGACCTGCTCTAAAAGCAAAGCTGAAAGACATAAATAGAGTGTAGCGAAGACGAGCCAATATCAAACTCAGGGACAAGGTGTCATTAGTTCTCAAGTGCTCAAGGAAAAAGACTCCGGCAGTGGTCACAGTCAAGGGTCTCTCAAAGTCAGTTCCCCTTCAATTCCCCCTCCAGTTCTAATAATCCACACAGGCCAGTTTAAGCGGCTGGGAGGATATTCACCAAAAGAAAAGGAAGTACAGGAGTACATGGTCCCACAATGTTCCGTCAGTTCCATATAAACATTTTTGGAAGCGATGGCAGTGTTTCTAACCCTGAAAAAACTTAGCGCCCTTAGCCAGGTTCATATCAGGCTGGTGTTGGACAGCGGTAGTAGTACATTGCATAAACAGAGGGGTTCCAAATCAAGCCGGATAAACCAGAAGTGATGATAGCCATCTTCTCACTAGCGGAGAAACACGGCTGGCACCTGTCAGCTACCCATCTGGCAAGTCGAATGTTGTGCAGACTCCCTGTCCAGAACAACTCCGCTGGAGTCAGAATGGTCCCTGGACAAGGCTTCTTTCAAAGCGGATCTGCCGTCAGGTTCCGGGCCTTCAGGTGGACTTGTTTGCCACGGAGAGCAATCACAAACTCCCTTGTTATGTTGCTCCCAACCTGGACCCTCAAGCTCACTCCACGGATGCAATGTCCATAGACTGGAACAATGGGCAGAAAATATATCTGTTTCCGTAATAAACCTACTGATGAAGGTGTTGCACAAGCTCAGGTCATTAAAGGCCAAGTGGCCTTGGTAGCTCCCAACTGGCCGAAGAGCAATTGGTTCCCTCTTCTGGAGCTCAAGTTATGGTGTCATCAGATACCCAAGCCACAGCTGACTCAAATAGTGCAAACAAGGACTGTGTCAGCTTCCTTAAAAATTCTGAATGCCCTGGCTTTATGGACTTTATGAAATTCGCCGCTCAGAGAGGGTGGATATTGATCCCATTAATACTCTGTTTCTTGAATCAGATAAAGAGATTCTACCCTCAGACAGTATGATTCAGCAGTTAAAAAGTTGGTTGGTCCTTTTAAAGGAATCAAGCCCAAATCATGACCGCCAATTTGGCAATATCATTCTTTAGGTCACTGTTTGAAAAGGGTCTGGCTCGGCCACTATAACCACAGCAAAATCAGCTTTGAAAAGGTGTTTTTGCATGGCTTTAAGATTGATTTAACAGATTCATACTTTTCGTCCATTCCTAGAGCATGCTCGTTTGAGACCTGTGACCCGTCCACATATGGTTTCCTGGTTTCTTAATGATGTTCTAAAATTAGCCTCAAATTAATAACGATCAATGTTCTTATTTAAATCTGTTAAGGAAGACCTTGTTCCTAATTAGTCTAAGCTTCAGGTGCCAGAATTTCAGAACTGTCTGCTCTCTCTAGAGGTGTCAATCGCGTAGATTTTCCTCCCGTCAGGAGAAGTTCTGCTTTCCCAGATCAAAGATTCTTAGCAAAAAACGAAGACCCTCAGGATAGGTGGTCCCCTGGAAGGTTGTCCCTCTTCCACAAGACCTGTCCTTATGCCCAGTCGCTACCTTGAGGGCCTTTACAAAGAACTTCTCAGTGTTTGTCTGGTCCTCTTTTATCAGGAAAAAGGTGGAACACTTTCTTTAAAGGCTATAAGACAACAAATCCTGTACTTTATTAAGCAAGCTAGCTTGGATTCAGTCCCTAAGGTTCATGATATCAGCGGTGGCTACCTCTACTAATTATTTTCATAATATGAATTTCGCTGAGCTGAAAGAAGTACACGGGCTGGAAATCTCCATCAGTGTTTAAACGCCACTATCTGAAATCACTGGAAGCTCTGAAATTCCCTGCGGTGGCTGTAGGGAGCATTATCCCTCCACCTTAAATTAACCTTTAATCCCTATCCTTTCCCCCCCTGCCTGCCTCATTTATTTGCCCTGCCATTTCTCCTGGACCAGACATGCCTCACAGCCTGGCTCCTAATATTATAATGTACAATCTTAAATTGTTAGTTTTAAGTGTGTGATATGTTATACTCACTGTGATTTTAGTTTTAAGGCCGGAGGTACCCTTATAAGTTTTGTCATTTTATTTAGTGTCCAGTACCTCGCCACTATAGTATTAATGATGTATATAGTTGATCCTCATGTCCTTTATTATAGTATAAAAATTATATCCCTAGTCATAACTCAGTTGTTCTGCTATACCTATAGTATTTAATTATATTTTGGGGATAATTAAAACTATTTTTAATAATGGTGTTTTTATACATGATCACCTAAATGTTTGTCACTTTTAGACTTTCACAAGACTTGGTATGATTCTCTATTATGATTTCACCAGCTGACACAGGGACGAGCTCAGAAAGGGATTTTGACAAGGAAAATCTATTTCTGAAGGAGGCCTGTGTCACCCAGTGACACCCCAGATCTAGGTTTCCCTCCCCAAGTAGGCATACCAAGCTTGTGGGGGAGGTGCTAGCCCTGGAATGAGTTCAGATGGCGCTGGGGTCGTCAGCGGGCGGGTGAGTATGGCGCTGGATCAGCTCCCACATTCGGGATTTTGTCATTGGGATATCTTCAGAGTGCGGTCCTGTGGCAGTGACAGCAATCACTCACCCTTACCTATACCGGCGTCTATTTTATTATAGATGATCGATCTGGGGAGTAAAACCCCAGCATTCCTGATAGCTTTTTCTCTGGTATATTTAGCAAAGAATTTACCTGAAATATGTGCTGGATGGATATTTCACCGGCTGACACAGGGACGAGCTCAGAAAAGGGATTTTGATTTTCCTTTGTCAAAATCCCTTTTATGTAACAGAAGTGAACTATGAGAATCATCGTAACATTGCAGATGAGCCCAAGACACTCAGCACTTTCCTCACCATGTTGATGGGTGGAAAGGTGTAGCCCAAGAAGATTCCTCAACCTAGAACCGAGGAGTCTAAACAAAAGTCTAAGTCTGGGTTAAGAGAATGAAGGGCTTTCTTTTCGAAAGTCTACGTTCGGACTGCCACCATGCCGATCCAACTTGATTACCGGGTTTATGGGAAACACATAGCTGTCCTGTGTTTCTCTGTCCCAGTTGGCGTACAGTAAGAGTTGCAAAACTCTCATGAGAAGTTTGCCTAACTTGATGAATGTCTTGATGGACGACAGAGTCCCCAGTAGGCTCATCCACCAATGGGCCGAGCAAAACGAATGAGCTAGAAACTTGTGGACTGTCTGAAGGCAGCTGGCAATTCTCTTGGCGGACGGAAATTCAGAAAAAGGATTCGAGAGCTGAGACTCATCCCCAAATGAGGAACTCTGCAGGGGTCAACTGGGACTTCTGAGGTAGATGATAATTCCCAGTCCCTGAAGGGGAGATGTTCATGTCGCCGTGCACTCTTCTCGAAGAAGGGGATTGAAGAGGCAAGTTGTCCATGACACAGACTGACGTTAATGCCTACTAAATGAAGTCATTTGCTAGAAGAGCAAGGACTCAAGTGAATGCTTGAGGTGCCATAAGGAGGCCAAAGCAAAGGGCCCAAAACTGGAGATTTAGCTGGCGCCGGGGGATCGGGTGGCGCCAAGCACTCCAGGAGGAAACAGATGTTTTAGATGCTAACGTGGGGCACCTGAGAGAGTGTATGCTAACGTGGGGCACCTGAGAGAGTGTCCTGGAAGAAGAACCTTAGATACTTCACAGAGTCTGGATGGAAGAGAAAGTGGAAGCATGCTTCCTGCATATCCAAGGTATCATCCAATCGCCCTGATGAATGGATGAAAGGACTGACTGGTTCATCTCCATCTGAACTTTGTCTGCCAGACAAAGAGATCGAGGATGCTTACGTTGAGGACTGGTCTCCAAACCCTGATGATTTGGGGACCACAAACAGATGGTAGCAGTAGTTGAAGCCCTCTGAGTTGATGCCCTCAACTTCTACAACTCTCTTTCAAAGGAGAAAGGAGGCTTCCTCCAAAAGGGACAAATGTTCTCCCAAGCCTCTTGGGAAGGCCGTCAAAATGATAGGAGAAAGGACCAAAGGAGGACTCTCCATGAATGAAATGGAGAAGCCCTCCCTCAGAACCTTGACAATACACTGTTCTGCCCCTCTGTGTAGATAATACTTTAGAGCTCTCACAGGACACACAGCTCTCTCTTAACCTGGACCTAATATTTCTGACAGACTTAATTATAAAAAAAAAAGAATGAGGCCAGGGCTTAGAAAGTGTCTCATCTTTGGCTACAAAACCCCAAGGAAAAGGAGCAGAGAGCATTCCCTTGGGAGAAGCCAACTCTCTATCCATCGCATGAATTTCACTCACCCATTTTGCTGTTGCCAAGGCTACTAGGAAAAGGGTTTCTTAGTTAAGTCCCTTAATGAAATTGAGCGCATAGGCTCAAATCAAGGGCAGGAAAACCATTTAAGAACTACATCTAAGTTTCATGGGACTACTGTTACCTCCTTCTGTTTTGTGGTGTCAAAAGATTTAATGAGATCCGACAAGTCCTGATTTGAGGAAAGATCTACTCCCCTGTGTTGGAAGACAGCTTAATATGGCCCTATAACCTTTGGTCATGGAAGTAGACAGGCTCCTAGAAGTTTTCAAATATAGCAGAAAATCTGCCATTTCCACTACAGCAAGAAACTGTCCCTTCTGCACCAAGCTTGAAATACTGCCCATTTAGCCTAATATACTCTGTCGGAGGACTGCTGTCTACACTTGGCAATGGCTTGTGAAGCTGATTGGTAAAATTCATCCTAGAGATGAGAAATTGAACACAAATGGCCTAAAGGGCATAGTGCAGATATAAACTCGGAAGCGGAACAGTAGTGTCTTGAAAACCCTTTCTTCCTAGGAGCTTCCTGACAGTTTGTAACCTGTCAGGGCCAAATGAACAATTCCTAATTGATTGATTGACTGATTATGAAATTTAGGTCTTGAAGACCAGCGGAACCCATGGAACTGCCTGAATCGAGGCTGTCTGAGTATATAAGGTTTTTGAGGTACCAGTCTTGGGAAGTCCACCAGCAGGTCGAGGACGTCCGGAAACCACTCCTTTGATAGCCAAAATCAGGTTACTAAACCATCCATACATTCTGATGAGTCCAAATTTGTTTCATGCTGCTTCATCATACTGAGAGGCAGGAAGGCACAGAGGTCCTTGTTTGACCAGTCCTGAAAGCACGGCATCTGTTGCCCATGCTAATGGATCCAGGTTTTACCCACAGAGGGTTAAACCCGCTGCTGGCAGCTCAATTTGCCTGCCAGAATGCTTAGTTCCCCTTGAATGAGACATGTCAGAAGTTTGGTGTGATTTTGGTTCACCCCAAAAAGAAGGTCTCTCACTGTTTCGTATAGGGAGAATTGAGTGCGTTCCCCCTTGATTCTTGATGCAAGACAGGGCAGTCATTCTGTCTGAGTGAACTGCCACTGTCTTGCTGGACACTTCTGACTGAAGAACTGCAGCCCTAGATGAATTGTTTTCAATTCTTTGACATTTATATGCCAGTTTCTCTGATCTGGGGACCATGTCCTGGAGACTTCCTGGCTTCCTAGAAGAGCTCCCCAACCTAGATCTGATGCTTCTGAGTAGAAGTCTAGGTTGGGGCTCAGAGGAAGAAGAGACTTCCCTTCCGACAGTCTTCTTTCAAAACTTCACCAGAACAGATCTCTTTTTATCTCGGAGTCAGGGGAACACAAGCGTGTCTGGTGATTCTTCCTGTCCCAACTGATCCTTAAGAAAAACTTTGGGGTCTCATATGTAGTCTGCCCAGGAGAATGACTCTATAGATGATAACATTCCCAGAAGGCTCATCCATTCGTTGGCAGAAAAGTTTTCAAGAGAAAAACTTGTTTACTGTCCTCAGACAAGATTCTACTCTCTTCAGGGATTGGAGAAACCTGAATATTCGAGAATCTATCATCATCCCTAAATGATAGAATCTGTTGAGAAGAAGTCAGCTGAGATTTCTGCATGTTGCTCATTAAGACAAGATCCTGGGCCGGGGAAGGGTCCTCGAAGGTCCTCTGAACACTTCTCTCGACTGAGACTGAAGGGGCCAACTGTCTAGATGAACGGAGATCTTGATTCCCATCATATGGAGACATTTTGCGAGGGGAGTGAGAACTCTGGTAAAAACTTGTGGAGCCATCGACAGACTGAATCACAGAGCACACAACTGGAACACTCTCTTCTTGTATACAAACCTGGGATGCTTCCTTGAGTCCGGATGTACAGTATATGAATGTGCATGTATAAGTCCTGCATATCGAAGAATGTCATCCAATCTCCCTGGCGAATGGATGACAGGATGGTTTCGTTTGTCTCTATCCTGAACTTTGTCTCCTGGATGAAGACATTCAGGGTGCTGACATCCAGAACAGGCCTCCGGCCTCCTGACGCCTTGGGCACCACAAAGAGATGGTTGTAGAACCCTGGGGAGTTCATGTTCTCGATTAACTCTTATCGTCCCCTTTATAAGGGGGGACAAAACTTCCTCTGAGAGGGCCAAAAAAAACTCTTCGAGCATACGGAGTAGGCTGTCGATACTACTGGTGTGCTGACCAAAGGAGGCTTTTCCTTGAAAGGGATAGTGTAACATTCCCTCAGGACATTTACGATCAAGGTTCTGGCCCTTTTCTCCCTCATCTCCCAGAAGAGAAAGAGTTTGCTCCTACTGGAGTCGAAGGATACAGTTCTCACTTACGGGAGGCTCTAGTTGAGGACTTCTTAATGGCACATGAAGCAGAAATGGCCACTAGATGGGATCTAGAATAGCTCTCTTCCTGCTGCCACAAAATGGCCCAGCATCTGCAGAGGAGAGACTGTCCTAGACAAGGCGGACATCTCCTTGCCAAGAGGGACTGGGTCAAAAGATCCTGGGTGCTCTTCTTTTGGAGATCTGATGCTATCCCCAGTACTGTGGCCTGCGGGAACAAATGGTGATGGTCAAGAGGGGAAAACAGGAGTAACGACTTCTGCGAGGGAGTAACTCCCTTAGAGGTATAAGAACACCACAGTTCTCTCTTTTTTTCATACTCCCATTGTATAAAGGGAAGCCAACTCTTGGGAGCCATCCCAGATACCCTTGTAGATACATGAGAGTACTCCTAGCCAGTCCATAGCACTATTTTTGGGCAAAACTGAACAGTCCTTGATATTACAGCCAGAGCGCTCACCGCCCAGTCAAGGAAGCTCAAAACTTCGAAAACTTTGAACAAGTTCTTAAGAAGATGGGCTAACTCTGAAGCGTTGAACATAATCTTTGCTGAAGAAAATGCAGATCTTCAGGACGAGTCTATCAACCCGGAGAAGTCCCCCTGGGAGGAGGCAGAAACTCTCAGGGATGGGGCTTCCCCCGTGGCATACAATAAACATCTCCTCTTAGATAACCTGGAAGGAGGAAAACTGAAGATGGCTCTTCTTTGATCCCTCCTCTCCCCTAACATCCATCAACTTCACTCAAGGCTTTCTTCACTGAGGAAGAAAGCACAACTTGGGCAACTTCGCAGATTCAGTAGTCTGCGATTCCATTGAAAAGGCAGAAGCAGGCAAAGACAGGGGTGCTGGAGAAAAGAAACTCAGAAAGGTAACAAGGGGATACCTTAATAGAGATGCATAAGGTGATGGATGAGTGTCCTGAACTAGAACATCATCTTCCTCGTCAGAGGATACAGGAGAAAAGGCCAAGTCTGGTGGTTGAGGAGCTGATGGAGCCTTCTTGAGAAGGCTCAAAATGCTGTCCAGCTTGCTTTGAATAGGGTCCACAGCTGTGGGCACCTGGGTACTACTGGCAGGCTTAGCCTGAAGAAAGGAAGTCGGGCTGCACAGAAGAGGCGCTGGGCGCTGAACACGGCGAGCCCCAACCTAGAAGGCTGAGCTGAGAGGCCGACAGCAGAAACTAGATGATCGGTCGAAGATCGGCGTTCAGGAGCTGATGGGAGCTCAGTAACTGTTGGACACATGGAAGCCACTGAAGGTTCGGGCACTTTGACATTCTCAGGTGCTCAGGTGATACCAGGTGCTCAACCCCAAAGGAAACTTCAGAAACTGCAAGGAGCTCAGGTGCAGGAGGCCACTCGTGAGAAGACACCTTGGAAGATGAGGAACGCTTACATGAAGCAGAGCTTTTGGGAGCCAAACTCTGACTCTCCACCAAAGGGGGAAGTGAAGAAAAACTCTCCGGACTATCCCAATGACTACAGGGCGGACGAGGGACATGCACAGGTTCCTTGAATCTTTTACAAGGCATCGGAGGAGAACGCAACACATCCACCGCACATCTTTTCAGAGGACACGATTCGTCCACAAAGCACCACTGGCTCTGGGACTAGACTCATCCGAACTTGACATAAGACGATGCACATCCCAGGATGCCCTTTCCAGTGGCACTTGGCTACAACCTGGGATTCAGCAACAGGTTCAACAGAGGGGGCAACTACCTGTGGGCAGACCCCATCTACCTCCCTTGGGCTACCAGTTTGACTCCTCCCAGGTTTAGGGGTGTATGACATTAACCTTTGCATACGAGAATCGACAGGACGAGCAGCCACCTCCTCCACTAACACTTCACTAGCACTGGGACTTTCACTGAAGATGCTAACTGGGCAATGGATTCCATTATTAATTTGAACCTGTTATCAATCTTCAATTCAAAGCTGGCAATGGGTTGGGTTCGGAAGCAAGAGAGCCAGGTAAAGGAGAGGGTGGAACAATGGAGAACTGGAAACAAGATTCACAGATGTCACCAGAACATCAACATCGACATTAACATTACCATTAGAATTAAGAAATTCCTGGCTAGTTAAAGACTTACTAATCTGTCTAGCCATCGTCTTCCTCTTTTTATCCCTCGCCAGTTTTTTCAAATGTGACCTCAAAGTCTTCCACTTCTTACTGTCCCAGTCTGAACACTCCTTACATCTCAAATCAACTGAACATACCTGGCCCCAACAATCTGTGCAAATCGTATGTGAACCGTAGGATTCTTTAGCCAAACGAGTATTGCAGCCTTTGCTGCAATACCTAAAGCTAGTTGAAGTTGAGTCTGACATTACGAAGAAAACAAGTCAACTAAAAGTCACAATCGGGAAAAAAGTTATAAATTCAATCAATAATGTTTCAAAGAGAAACCTAACACTATCTAAGTAAGTCGCAAGGCTGCCAATGCAAGAATACTTCACTAATTGATGAAAGGACAATAAAAAAAATAACGAATTCCAAAACAAAGCTGCTGCTAATAACTGGTGTACAGCCATCAGCCAGCAGAAACAAATTAAAGCTCTTTTGCTAGTTGTTCTTCTCTTTCCCCAAAGATGGGCAGGACAAGTCACCTACCCAAAACAAAATAACGTGACCGGCGAATTTCAATATCTTAACTGCCGGGCAAGTGAAACTAATACCAATGTACAGTAATTACTTGGTAAGTTACTCATATAAAATCAGGAAACCAAAGCTTCAGCAAACCCCAAATGTTACTCATGGGCCGGCAGAAACAGAATGAGGTTTTCTGCTAATTCACTTCCAGTACTCCCGCTGGTGGGCAGAGCTTGTCACCTACACTAAGCTATCGAAGTGCTACCACGATTTTTTAAATAAAGGCTGCTGCGCGAGTTAGAACTATAGCTATGACTTGGTAAGTTACTTATATGAAAAATCCTTTCACTCAAAATTTTCACTAATCTGAGATACCTCGGTCTCATTAATGTTAGATTAGTTAAGGCATAACTGCACTAAAAAATAACTGTACCTCAAATATTGATTTGTTATGGCCAAGGTATTTCCCATTTCCACATCCCACATCCAGGAGAAAGGAGCCTGGCGATAAGGAGGCAACAAACTGAAAATCAATAAAAAATTACTAAAATTATCGTCTCTAATTAACCACTGCAGAAGCAATCACAATAATTCTACGTGGTATACTTCCATATACCAGTCACTCTGTGAAGCTCTAGTGCTTGGCTGCACAACAGATAAAATAATGATACTTGTCTGAGAGGTAATGTTAGTCGAAGCTGTGCCAACTTTATCTAACCTTAAACCATTTTTGATTAGTTTTAAAACAGAACCAGTATGTAAAAAATCTATATAACATGAAATAATGCACTAAGAAATGAATACTAACCATTTCAGCCACAAAAGATTTGAAAAATTTATATGATTAAAGAATCTTTATGAACTTTTCTTACATTATTACTACACTTACTGCACACATTACACAAATTTATATGAACAATAAATGTCTATGAGCTTCTCTCTCTCTCACAAAACTGAGACTTAAAATAATCTAATCAAACCAATGAGTCACAATCACAGACTTTCACTGGGCTGGACTTACTCATAAAAGACATACTGTATAAAGTAAGCCCTTCTGGAAAACTCTGCCTAGAAAGAGCTATATGAAGGGAAACATACCTCTAAGACCTGAGGCCAGGGTTTATGTCTTGTGTCACTAAAATGGTTTGCGATTTGGTCATAAACCATTAGAACATGTTCCTTCTCTAATCTTGATGCATCTTCCCCATTCATGTCTGATATAGCAGGATCTTCCCCTCTCTCATGATATTTACCTAAGAGATATTAAAGTAAAACAGAATGTGAGAGAGGGATAAGGGTTAATAATGGCACTACTTTTGTTAATCAAGCATGTATGAAAAGGTATAGATGGAACTGTGCACATATATTACATCTTCATCAGTCAGTTCCAATATTTCTGTAAAAAATGGTTATATACTTTCACCATTTTTAAATGTTTTCATACTGAAACAATCATTGATCAATTTGTCTTTACAAAAGGAAAACTGTTGTGAGGTCATTAACCTTTCTGAACAACTGATGGAGAATCACAAACAAGATGATTGCCACACTGGCAATCTCCATGTCGAATTTTCCGAAAAGTAAAAGACACACGTTCTTGGCGAGGACAAAGGACTAGACCTGCATCACTTCCTTTGCCAGATGTGACATCTGTCATACGAGGACTAATTCCATGTGTCCATTCATACCTAAAAAACAATTGGAAGCATACTTGGTTAGATTGCAATTTCTGACTGAATTAAACACAAAGATATAGATAAGAGAGATATTAAACATAACATTTTAAAAATTGTTTGGAAACTCTTAAAAAAAAGTATAAACTGTATACTAAAATCCAAAGAAAATAATAAGCAGCATATCTTTGGCAATTACCCACAAAAACTACACAGGAGTAGACATACTACGAAGAACAAACAAACAACAAGACTAAAGAAATTAGAAACCTTTCCATACTGTCAAAATATAATCTTTATGGCAGAAAAGCTGAGCTCTCTTTCTCATTAAAACACTCTATTATAAAATGTATTTGACTTGTTAAGAAAGAATTTTCATTTTCAGATTTTAAAAAATATATGCTTAATACTGGCAGGTGCAACTGTGCATAATAAACTGCACAAAAACAATGAAATAACCAACTCTTGAAACCTTAAATTTGTCAAGAGTCTGCCACAACGAATAAACAGCGGAATGAAAACAACACCAATTAAAAAAATCTATTTCAGCTTAAACCAGGCAATGAAAGACCCCTTAAGAAATAAAAAAAAGTATAATATATATCTTTGAAAAAAAATAAAGCACTAACCTTGATGAACCTTTCATTGCACAAAGTGACCTTGGTTTTAGATACACGGCGCAGTGAGAGGGATACTCGAAATTGAAAGTGTTTGATCCTGCTGCATAACGGAAATCCATCATTATACCACTACCCACGCTAAGAGATAACACCTCATCAGTGAACGAACAGTGGGTGTCAACATGAGGAGGAATTCCTGGAAAGGAGACATAATACATGGGCTACAAAAGATCATATGCCAAAAAACTTACTTAATATTAATTATGTTCTCTGTATTTTACCCTTCCCACCATGCTAGAGAGAGACATTCCAGCTGAAACTGCTTGAGTATTCTAACTATATGGCAAAATCCACTGCACTTTGCAGCTAAGCAGCTGATTGGTTAGCAATGATTTAGAAAAGTTGGTTAATTTGCAGTTCTTTTCATCTTCATTTATTTTGCAATGATTGTTTTACCAAACTAAAATAAGTTCTGCTGATTATCAAAAGGAAACGTTATATAATCCTGTGAAATAAAATCATAATACACATACTGTATCCCTAAAAATGGTAAAATAATAGGAAAATATGCATGATGAAGTCAGGAGCGTTCTGCGATGCTACAATGTTTTTTGTAAATGAGGTTCACCTGAATATGGAGGTGACACAGGGAATGTCTGCGTTCGAATCGGTGCACTTGAATTACAGGACAATGATAGTTCCGTCTGATATTGTCAAGCGTGTTTACCATTTTAAATTTAAACACAATGACTGTCTCAAAGCTATGCAGACTGGTATTTCATATTGATCTTACTACATTTTAATAGTCATAAAATTGATTTCATTGTAATCGTTTACACATTCGGTGGGATGATAAGCAGTGCCTGCACTCTACAAAACCAAAATATGGCTATGTTTAACTTAAAATTACAATATGATAGGCTATATGAGTCATATTGGATATAATTTGCTAAGAATTTTCTTAAGGACATTATCTCCTTTCGAAATAACAGGATCATAAAAAATGACATAGAGCTATAATGTCCTATACTTTTATTCGGTTTCGCGGCTTATGGCGTTTGGATTACAGGCAGTCCCCGGTTTACGATGGGTTAGGAAACACAATGTTTCGAGGTTAGGACAAATATGGCTCCAAAATGGAGAATAATAAAAATTTGGAGGCTTTTTGATGAAACTCAATGAAATACAGGTTTACATTGTTTTTAAAACCCAAAGCATTAAAAGTAAGGTTTTCAGGATTTTGACAATTTTCGATGATTTTTCAGTTTACAACGATTTTCCGTTTCGATGTGGTGTAAAAACAGAACCCCTGTCGTAAGCCGGGGACTGCCTGTATAGGACTATCTTATATTTAGCCATTTTATTGTGGTTCTTGTTGGGGTTGTTATTGTTTTTATTGCTGCTGTTAAGGTGATTGTAGTGTCTTCGAAAGTTCTCCATATGGTAACCTAAAATTGCAGAATAAACACACACCTATTCATAAAATACTGGTGTAAACAATTATCTGCCTACTCTTGTTAATTGAAATTTAGTCATAATATTAATTAAAAGTAATTGAGATCTTCATGAATATAGTCTACACTAGAATATTCTTCTAACAACAGAGAGAGAGAGAGAGAGAGGTTGCACTGACTCTTGTGTGTCCTTTTGTCCAACAGGGTAATGTACAAGAATTCCCCCAAAACCAAGTGATTCATGGGCTACTCATGGACTGGTTTTGATCATCTCATACATAACTTTTCAGCTATCATTTATTGTTTTCTATGATGCCTTCCTGCCACAGCCTTCATTTTCACAGAAATGTTACAGCAGCCTTATATTTACTCATCACAATAATATAATTTATTATCCCTTTTGTAAATATATTTTCAATACAATTCATTGAGAGCAGTTTGATAGTTGTGTGTAAGGCTGAGACAGCCCTGTGAGCGGTCTGTGTGTGCCATCGGCTACGTGCCCACAAGTTTTACTGTACTTTTATTCTCTGTGGTATAAGTGGCATTACAATTATTATGGCCATCCACACATGTATGTGTATATGCACATGCTTATATGTGTACATTCTACTGTATGCATATACATTATACATCATGGAGTTGAAACTACTATATTAATTAAAAGCTACTCTATTTCCAACAGATACGGGTAGAAAACTATTTCAATAAGAAATTGACATGAAGGCCATGCCCTGTCATTGCCTCAAAATATAAGAAATTGACATGTAGGCCTATGCCCTACCATTGCCTAAAAATATCAGAAATTGACGTGTAGGTCTATGCCCTGTCACTGCCTCAAAATATTAGAAATTGACGTGTAGGCCTATGCCCTGTCATTGCCTCAAAATATAAGAAATTGATGTGTAGGCCTATGCCGTGTCATTGCCTCAAAATATAAGAATTTGATATGTAGGCCTAATCTCTCAATGATATTAATACTTGACATGCAAAATTATCATGAATTAATACCCTAATATCGGAACTGGCTGCATAAGTCTATGCTTCATTTCAATTAATGTGGTCTATGTGGAATCGCTTAAGTAGGCCAACACCAATTTAAAAGAAAAAAAAGCAAGATGCTTGTGCATTTAGGCTGTGCATGAGAGAAGAAAAAGATGCACAGACAAAATGATCCAAGATTTTCATGATGATATTAAATAACCTAATATATGTTTTACCAGAGATATCAATTGCATACTTCTTAACTCTAAGGACTCAAATCTGTGGTGTCATCATTCATGTACGGAGCTCATCATTACCGAACGGAGTCAAATCCATACTGGTAATCTTTCGGACTGTTAACTAGTGTGACATCATTCCCCTTTCGAGAGCTAACCAATCACTGGCGTGCAGTTGGGAGGGGGGGTTAACTGCAAAGGACCATGGATTTTGCTATAGTTACCATATGCCAAAATCTAACTTTATTATTTTTTATTGTATTCTTTGTATTTTACCCTTGCAGACATCCTGGAGAAAGCTAATCCAGCTGAGACTGCAGTAGTACTCAGAATAATTACAACACCAAAAAACTAACTTGAGCTAAAAAATAACTGAAGATAATCCTGCAGTCATAAACGAGCAACAAATCAACCCACATTTCCTACAGCATTTAGAACATGTACAATTTCCTTTTAACTTGAGTCCTCTCAACTATCTACATTCAAAACAAAATTTACAATAAACAAGTTTAATTTTTCTTACAAGTTCATCATTCATAATGTACCCAGGTACTGCAAACTTTCGTGATAGATAAAAGTACTATCAAATAATGCACAAACATCGTCTGGAGCACCCAGTCATAATCATACACTTGCATCAGTTTTTTGTTCTACCTGCACGATAAACATGTAACCGAAGGTCTGAGAGGAGAAAGCTCTATACACGTGTTAGGTCTGTATGAAAAAGAATTTTATGCACTACTAAATCCTAAGGTTTTTTAACAAAAAATATAACTTTTCATACAAACCCAGTCTCCCTGAGGATGCCGTGCAACTTCAACTTCAATTCAATTCTCCTTGTATTTTAATAATTTACTCAAATTTTTATACGTACTGTATATTTATTTCTTTATTTGTTAATTTCTTTTTTTCCTTTTTAATAAGTGGTCTCTTCTTTCTGTATTTCCCATTAAATTCAGTTACTTCTTTCTAATGAATACCATATACTTTGGAAGCTTGAATTTCAAGTCAATGGCCCCTATGGGCTTGTTCCATATGAACTGGTACATCTTCTGAATGATAATAATAATAAATAAAATCATATTGAACATCCCCACACATATTTTTTAATGATGTTGACAAAAGAAATAAATGAGCTAAGAACAGCCATTTAAGAATGCATCATGGACCTACTGGTATGCAATAACTATCCTCATCTTCACCTGCAGAGATGGAACAAGAAACACCATGAGCTAGATGATGTAAGGTGAGCACTCCACGTGACTGATGGGTCTGTTAGAAAATGTTTTATGTAATAAAAACTTGAGGGCGGATGAGGTGTACAGAAGGATAATGATTTAAAAAGGGAAGAAAAAAAGGATTACACTACATCTTCTGTTGCTGGTAATACTTCTCCCATACACGGGTAATGATCCCAGTGAAGACTACTATCCCCCTGCACTGCATAGTTAAATGTATTAAAATGACAGCAATTTTGATATTTCAATGAAAAGAAAGGTTAAGGAAATTTAGAGGGCCCCGATCTCAAGAACAGTCATTTTCACAGGAATAAAATCATTAATCAGATTAATGACCCTCACATCATAGTAAATGATGAGTCTGCCCACTTTGCCTGGTAAAGGTTGATGGCTGATGTTCTTTGTGACTTAGCTTATTTAGATAAAGAGATAATTTCATAAAAACATGCTTCAGTGATTTAGCCTATCTTCCCTGGTTTCTAGACAACATTCTCAAAAAAGCAGGAAGCTTTTAGAAGCTGTTAAGCTAATACAAGGGAAGGAAATAATTAAGTTACCATATCACAGTTAATTAGATTATTTAAATGATTTAAATTTGTACAGTATTTCATTTTAAGAATAGTATCCATTAATCTCCTGGTAAAAACAAAATTAGGAAAATAAAGGGAAAGTTGAGGATAGGGTTCACATCATCAACTATAACATTTGCAATTTGGCTTATGTAAGGGAGACCAAAAGAAATCTAAAAAAATTCTCAAAGGAGCGAAAAAAGCTGTTAATGTTAACAACAGAAACAGTGCATTAGCTACAAACTGTCAGGATTTTGACCACTTAATAAATTTTAAGGATACGGAACTTTTCTACAGAGGCAATAATGTATACTGTCACAAATACAAGCCATGTCCCGAGAGAATATAAGCTCTCCAGATTCATCAGGGAACCTGATAATCCAGACTTATTCCCTGGATTGATGAAAAGCCATATACCTTCCCTCTGTGATCCACATCCAGAATTAAAGGCCCTCAATGAGTAGCAAATAAACAGCAAAACCTCCACAACCAGAGTAGTCATGCAGTCATAAGATCATGTACAAATCCAAAATTAATAATCAGTTCTTGTAAGGATTTTTATACAGTTTCATTTCCTCTGATGATAAGGACACTAGTCATTATAAATTTGTCAAGTACTTAAAATAATACTTAGGTTATACTCTCTATACCAACAAGGATATAACCTATATTATAAGAATAATGAACTACTGTAGATCACCACAAACACTAACAAAATACCTACACTTAACAATGAGGATGATAAGGATGGATGGTGAATGTTCAGAGGAAAACAGGCTTGCTTACAGAAGATAAATGTAACAGCAAGACACTTGCAACACTTTTGGCCACTAAAGAAAACTCTCAGTACGGAATAATTGGTGTTAATCCAGGTTATAGGAAAAAACCTATCACCAGCTGATAATATGGTATACAAAACAAAATTAAAACTAAAATAACTGTTTAAAAAAGTAAATATGAAAAAAAAACAAGAAATATATCAAAATAAGGGAATAAAAATGGCAAGGTGCTGACTCCTTGAAAGACACACAAGGAGTGAAGTGACTGCCACTAGGATAAAGTAGGCTTCTTTCTGAAGTGTTTAAGGGAACTGCTGACTACAAGAAAGGCTAGTACAAACCAGTGGGATTGACTTTGTAACAAATTTTGCTTTTACTTATTAACTTATACAAAAATACTTACCAAAGTGATCAAAGAAAACCAGTTTAAGCACTAACTAAACAGAAAGAAGTGATATTAGAAATAACAAATAACTTCTCATAATTACCCAAATTACCAACACGGCTAGCACTACCTGACAACTGAAGAGTAGCGTTGTTATCAGTGAATTGATCCAAAACTAATGTGAGCCATTGAAAGAATAATAAAATTAATAAGTGCAAAAAATAAAGGTTAAAGGTGAAATAATGAATGATGGAAAGGAAATCCCTCAGCAAAGGCGCTGAGTAAAAGGATGAAGAGTAATGCAGACCACAAAAAAACTGTGACGCAGACCACAAAAAAACTGATGCCAGTGAATGATGATGACACACGTCTTCTGGCAGTGCTTGTGCAGTATTTGAGGCTACTTTTATCCTTTGGATAAAATTTGCAGCTTCTAAGACATTTGAAGAAGATATATCTGGGCTACATTTGTGATGGAGTGATTGAAATCAATAAAAAACAAAGCTGTCATTCTACAATAACAAATAATATCCTGCGTATATTATAAATCTAAACTTAAACTGACAATTGAAAATAGTCTTACTTTTCTTTCAGCTCAAATCAGTGACTAACTAATAATGTATGCATATGAACAATTTGTTAAGAAAAAGATTTAGTATCCTATGAAATAAAGTGGAAACTGCTCTATCAATCTGAATATCAAAATATAAAATCTTGAGATACATTACACTCAGTTACAATGCATCAATTAATAAAAAAAATTTGATAGAATACAAAAAATAGCTGTATATAGATAACTTAAGAAAAGTCACTGAACTTTATAAACAAGCAACAAGCAAAAGGATATAAGACCAAATATATTAGCTCGTACAGCAAACCTAGAAAATATATCTACCTTGTCCAGGGAGGTAACGATTAACAGTCAGCTGGTCTGGAACTTCTGGTATGATTCCGTTTTCAACAATTCTATCAAGAATTGGTGACAACTCTTTTGGAATTCCCTGAACTAAAGGACAGTCCTTGTCAACTGAATTTGTGCCATACTTAAATTCATATCCAAAATGCCTCACTTGTCGATGTTTCAGCACACTTCCTGATGGTGAACAACATTGTAAATACAAACAGTCTTCTTAAAATCAGGCTTCACCTGTGTAAGACTATCTAATCAAAACTGCATAAAATATTAAAAGATTCTCCTGAATAAATTTTGCACATGATAAAATGCTCACAAATAAAATATTTTTTCCATTATAAAATTAAGTTTCATACATACTTACCAAGTAATTACATAGCGATAGTATCTAACTCGCATGGCAGCCTTTACTTAAAAAATTGTGGTAGCACTTCAATAGTTTAGTGTAGGGGAAAAGCCCCACCCACCAACGGGAGTACGGGAAACGACTTAACAGAAAACCTCATTCTGTTTGTGCCCTTATGTCCATGAGAGAGGAGGGAGGACTCCAATCCATAATTACTTGGTAAGTACCGTATTTGACGGCGTATAAGACGCACTTTTTTAATAAAAAAATGGCCTAAAAAATCCCCCTGCGTCCTATGTACATAATGTAGGCTCAAAATTTAAGAAATTTGGCCGAAATTATACGTGAAACGTCACATAGATGTTGTAGCCTAGCCTAACATTCGGTGTTATCCTAATAACCTATTAAAAACCAAAGTTTATTATAATTATTTATCATTATTACACTTACCATCACCACAATTACTACTGCTAGTATTATAATCAATATCTACATTGTTATTATCGATATTTTCATTAAAATGTGTTAATATCATTATAAATCGTCTACAGCGCGCGCGCATTCCACATTTACAGACTTACACAGTACGTGTGCTGCCACCTATTGGTGATTATCTCGAGAGCTTTACGGATAACAAGGCTGAAACGTAGTAAATTCCAGAGCTTGATTGCATACTTTTATAATATATAATGGATATATATAACATATATTACCGTAGGTAACATCTTTATTAATGTTTTTGTTGATTCTGCCGGTAAGAAACAATGTTTACAAATGAATGTGTTGCAATCTATTGGTAAACCTATGAGGTAGCTTTCAGCAGCAGATGAAACATTCGATCGTAGTAAATGGCTGATTGTATAATACAGGCAGTCCCCGGTTTACGACGGGGGTTCCGTTTTTACGCCGCGTCGTAAACCGAAAATCGTCGTAAACCGAAAAATCATCGAAAATCGTCAAAAATCATAAGAAAACCTTACTTTTAATGCTTTGGGTGCATTGAAAACGATGTAAACTGCATTTTCATTGAGTTTTTCATAAAAAAAAAAACCTCCAAATTATGATTGTTCTGCCGTTTTGGAGCCATATTTCTTCCGTCGGATCAGCGTACGACGCGTCGTAACCCCGGAACATGCGTCGTAAACCAGGAAATAATTTCTGATGAATATATTTGAAAAGCGTCGTAAACTTGGAACGTCGTAAGCCGGACCCGTCGTAAACCGGGGACTACCTGTACATATTTTGATAAATATAAATATGGTAGATAACTTCTTTATTAATGTTTTTGTTGATTCTGTTGGTAAAAACAATATGCATATGATAACTTAATACTACAGTTTTTACTTACCAAATTCATATGAGCATAGGCTAGGAAACCTTTTTTTTTTCCCTCAATGTCCTGCTGAAATTGGGGTGCGTCCTATGCAGACATGCGTCTTATAAGCCATCAAATACGGTATATATGAAACTTAATTTTCTCATGAAAATAATATTTTCATATAAGCAACTTACCAAGTAATTACACAGCTGTATCCCACATTGACAGGAGGTGGGATGCATGGACACATTCTACTCCAAAACATTACATTATGGTAATGACTTTGAAATAGAAAAGTTGCTACCACTGAAGACAATGCCTGTCATTTCCTTATTTGGTAAGAAAGCTACTGCAGGTAAATACCGTCTCTGGTTGGTGCTCATTTTAACCTGTAGTGGCATAGCAGTATAGCCATGGAGTGCCTCTACTTAGGTGGGAGCTTTGCAGCAAAGGATATGTCAGATGGCTAACAAAGCTTACAAAAGGTGCCGTTGCCCTGGGAGCAGTACCAGAATGAAACAACCAGACAATGCTTTCACCTACAGTGAAAACACCACAACACATCCACTGAGTCTGGTGGGTACTCCAGGTATACTGTACCCACTGGCTCCCGAAAATTCGAGACCCTACTGCAAGGCGAAGAGATAGTAGGAAAAAAAGAGAGATTTAGAAGAAAAGAGAGATTCCCTGAGGGACGTATGTGCCTGAAAGCTAATAAGATAGAGACAGTCCTGATATCATGAGCTTTCACTTTAAAAGTAGGCAAAATGTTGGCCTGAATCTGAGAGTGTGCCTCAGAAATTAAGTCTCTGACAAAGAAGGACAATGCATTCTTAGTAGGAGGGCGAGACAGGTTCTTGACTGAGCACTAGAGGTTACTGGATGATCCTCTGATCTTCTGTGATCTTCTCGTTCATGCTCAGGTAATACCTTTGTAGTGCCACACGTGGACCCTACACACGCCTACACTGCGCCTGCCATTATCCTGTGACAAGGAAACCGCAAACGAAATATGCAGACGAAAGAAACACAACTCCTCTCGTACGACTTTCGTACATATATCTTCCTTATTATCATTGTCATATTTTATGTACTATTACCATTGTATGTACTGCACTGCCAGTTTTCCAGCTATGTATGTATGACCTTCAGTCCAATAACCCATTCCATTTTATATGTATATTTCTGTGTACAAACACTTGTACTTAATCCCTGTTTCTACCTGTCAGAGGTCAGAAGCTACACTCAGGTATCCATTAAGGTCTTAATGGAGAAAGAATGGGGCCAGGGCTTGGAAGGGTGCTCATTCTTGGCTGAAAATCCAAAGGTAATTTAGCCAATGCAAAGGTAAAGTAGCAAACTGCATCTCGTGGAAAAATCTACCTTTATCAATGGCTTGGAACTTGCTAATATGTTAGCAGCAGCCAAGGCCATGAGGAAGAGTCTTCCAAGCAAGGTTTCTCCAAGAAGAGGTACGAAGGGGTTCAAAAGAGGACTGTCAGCCACTACTACACTATGTCCAGGTTCCAGGAGACCGGATCTTCCTTTCTTCTTTAGACATAACAAAAGACTTGATGAGGTCGTTAAGATTCAGGACCCCTGTTTAAACACTAAGCTAAACACAGCTTGATACCCCTTAATGGTGGAGGACAAGAAATTCCTAGATCTCCTCGGATAAAGAAAGAAATCCGAAATTTGGGTCACAGACGTCTCAGAAGAAGAGACACTGAATCTCAACACCAGCTTCGGAAAATCTCTCACTTAGCCTGAAGACGCGGCTAGGAAATTGATGCCTGCATCTTGCAATGGCCTCCTGAAAACTCTTATGCTCTGACAAGCTTCCAGACAGTCTGAAGCCTGTCAGGGCAAGAATGAACAACCCTTTGGTATCTCTTAAAGTGGGGTTGTCTGAGTAGACAAGGTTTTTATGGGAAGGAGTCTCGAAGTCCACTCACAACCATAGTAGGTCCTGGAACCATTCTTTCATGGGCCAAAATGGGGCTATAAGAATGTTGCAAAGAGCCCAAGACTTGTTCAGCACTTCTCTGACCATGCTGAAGGGCAGAAAGGCGTAGTGGTCCAAGTGGGACCAATCTTGCCGTATGGCCATCTGCTCATGCTAGAGGGACCGGAGCCTGAGAACAAGAGAGGAAGGCAATGGTTCCTTGAGGTGACAAACAGGTCCAATGTTGGCCTGCCTCACAGTATCGCAGATTCCGATGGCCCAGGGGATCCAAGGTCTACTCGGTGGGAAGGACCTACTATTCAACAACTCACTTCATTCATCAGAATATTTAGTTTGCCAATCGACTGACCAGACTCACTCAATTTGATCTGTCCACTGTAGAAGGCCTCTTGCTGTCTGGCGGAGAGAAAAAGAGTGAATGGTGCAGCACTTTCATATGTACGCTGGGGCTGTGGTATTGTCTGAATGGACTGCCACAGTCTTGTGAACTAGGGTCGAGAAGCACTGAAGCCCTAAGTGAATAGCTTTCAGCTCTCTGACATTAATGTGAAGGTTCTGTTCTTTCGGAGATCATGTCCCGGAAACTTCAAGGTTCCCCAAGAGGACTCCTAAACCTAAAATCGAGGAGTCTGAATAGAAGTCTAAGTCAAGGCTCAGAGGATGAAGGGCTTTCCTTCCGAAAGTCTACATTCAGACTGCTACCATGCCAGTCCGACTTGATTAGCAGGTTTATGTGAAATGCGTACGTGTCCGGTTGTGTTTCCCTGTCCCAGTTGGCCTGAAGGAAGAATTGCAAAACTCTCATGAGAAGTTTGCCTAACTTGACGAACATCTTGATGGATGACAGAGTCAGTAGGCTCATCCACCGACGGGCTGAGCCAGACGAAGGGGCTAGAAACTTGTGGACTGTCTGAAGGGAGCCGACAACTCTCTTGGCTGACAGAAAAGCTCGAAAAGTCCGAGAGTTGAGACTCATCCCCAAAATAAAGGAACTCTTACGACAAAGCAGACTGGGACTAATGAAGGTAGATGATAATGCCCAGTTCCTGAGAGAGGAGATGTACAAGTCCTTCAAGCACTTTTCCCTCGAAGGGGATCACAGAGGCAAGTCGTCCAGATATAGGCTGACGTTAATGCCTATTAAATGAAGTCACTTGCTAGAGGAGCAAGGACTCAAGTGAACACTTGAGGTGCCATAGAGAGGCCGAAGCAAAGAGCCCGAAACTGGAGATTAGCTGGCACTGGGTGCTTGGGAACTGGCACCGGGCACTCGGGCGGTGCCGGAAGCTCCAAGAGGAGACAGGCTTATAGACGCTGACGTGGGGCACCTGTGTCCTGGAAGACAAACCTTAGATACTTCCTGGAGTCCAGATGGAAGGGAAAATGGAAGCATGCGTCCCACATATCCATTAAAGGGATGTTGCTGGAGAGGACTGACTGTCTAAGGAACAAACGCGGACAAATCCTTGGGCGTTTGGAAGAATGCACCATGAGATCCTAGGTCAACTTCTATTGGAGGTCAGACTTCTAGGTCTGAGTGACTCCTTAGTGGAACAGGAGCACAAAAAATCTTTCCTTCAAAAACCCCAGAGAGAAAAGAGCTGCAAGTTCAAGAGAGCCATCCCTGATGGTCTTGTCTGCACGAGAAAACACTCCTAGCCAGTACGAGGCAAAGTCTCCAGGAATCATTGCAATCTTCAATCTTCCTGGATAGTGTTCTCACCATCCATTCGAAGAAACTGGAAGCTTCAAACAACTCAAAGAGGTCTTTGACAAGGCCAAGTTCTGCTGACGAAAGACAATTTTCGCCAACGAAAACGCTGAGCATCGGGAAGAAGGAGCTTCCCTGGTAGCATAGGAAAGAAACCTCCTACAGATTAAATGCACGGGAGGAAAAACAAGGGAAGCCTTACTTCGCTCCCTCTTAGCAGAAAACCAAACTTCAATCCCCTGAGTGCCTTCCTAGAAGACAAGGAAAGCATCATGTGGGGAGCCTAGGTCTGTCATCTGGATGGCTCCTCATCAGGAAGGTCATGGTAGGCAAGACCTGGGCTAGCAGGAGCCAAAAAAGAGTAGAAAAGCTCTCCCACAAATATTGAAGGGGAGCTACATAGGCTAGGAGACCCGCAGTCAGAAACGGGTACTTGGTACTCCAAGCAGGAGATGATACTGAAGAGTTGGCACTTGGTAGCTGGCGC
Source organism: Macrobrachium rosenbergii (assembly GCF_040412425.1). NCBI lineage: Eukaryota > Metazoa > Arthropoda > Malacostraca > Decapoda > Palaemonidae > Macrobrachium > Macrobrachium rosenbergii. Next base: position 20,586,866 of record NC_089796.1, read on the forward strand.
CGGGCACTCAGAAGTGGGTGCCAGGCGCTTGGCAACTGGCGCCGAGTGTTCGGGAACTGGCACTGGGCACTCGGAAACTGGCAGTGGACGCTCAGGAGCTGTCATTGGGCACTCGTGAAGAGATGGGCGCTTGAATGAAGACAACGGGCGCCGAGAGGGATCAATGGGAGCTTGAGAGCCAAATACTGGCACCCAACAGAAGTGCAATCAGGAGAGAAATAATCCAGACTGTCCCATGCGCTGCAGGAAGGTTTAGGACTGCGCCCAGCTCCTCAAACCGCAAATTGGGCAGCGGAGAAGAGCGGCCAGCATCACCTGCGTGCCTCTTCAATGGACGAGATGAATCTAGAACGCGCTTGTGGAGCTTACAAATTAGGGCTGGAATCTTGAGAGTTGGACGACAACAGACTCACATTCACAGAGACGACTTTCCAACGGCTGTCTGTCAAAGCCTGGGAGCGATCAAAACGCTTGACTGAGGAGATGACTACCTGTGGGCAAACCCCACCGGCCTCCCTTGGACCTATGGTATGTCTTCTCTCCAGGTAAGGAGACTATGACAGGGACCTTCATCTAGGAGAATTGGCAGGACAAGCAGCCACCTCCTCCACTTACACAACACTTTCTCATGTCATGACGCCTTTCCAGTGGCTGTCGGCCCGAGACCTGGGAATGTGCAACAGGTTCCACTGAGGGGGCAACTACCCATGGGCCAACCCCCTCAGCCTCCATTGGATTTTTGGTATGTCTTCTCCCAGGTTTAGGGGAGTATGACAGTGACCTTGGTCTAGGAGAACCGACAGGGGGAGTAGCCACCTCTTCCACTTCACTGTATTCACTACTAGGTTAAATTCTTGTTAAAACTAGACTCAAGACTGGCAATAGCAAGGGTTGGAAGCAAGGGAGCCAGGCGCAGGAGTAGGTGGATTAAAACTAGGCAGTCTAGAAGCAAGAGAAAAAGGCAGGAAGGGGGGAAGAAGGAATAGCAGAGCTATCTTCTAACCTAGGCTAAGGTAGAATTCTTAGGCTAAGGGAAGCTCGTTTCTTAGCTCTAGAGGCCGCTTTCCTTTTCTATCCCTCTCTAACTTGTCTAGTTGAGATTTAAGTACCTTTTACTGTTGCTAACCATTACATTTAGCACAAGTTTTCTTCCTACTGTATTTCTGCCCACTACATTTACTGCAAATTGTATATCAGACATAATAATAACCACAGAACTAGAAAACATGATCCTGAAAGCTATTAAAGCTTGAAGGCTACTCAAATAAGCAATAATAACTTCACCGAAATCCAGCCATACAACTGAAAATCAGTAAACAAAAGCTGCAGAAAACCCCTGATGTTACTCGAGAGCCGGCAGAAACAGAATGAAATTTTCTGCTAAGTTGTTTCCAGCTCCCCTGTTGGTGGGCGGGGCTTGTCAACTACACAACTATTGAAGCTCTACTGCAATTTTTTAAATAAACCTGCCATGTGAGTTAGAAACTACGGCTATGTAATTGCTTGGTAAGATTCTCTTATGAAAATTAATGTACAGTATATTAGTTCCTTAAATGCCTGACTCTTTCAACCATATACCTTCACAATAAAAGTATCTTTTTTAATAGCATAAAAGGTGTGCCTTTGTTTCATTTAAAAAAGTCCAGGAAATTTTGTGTACCTTACAAAGTGAAGGTCAAGTGTACAAAAGTTAGCCTAAAGGCTTTGTGCTACCAGCTTTGGTGAGACGCAACAAATCCCAACCTAAGATATAAATACTGTAAAAACTACTGGGGTCTCTTAAAACAAAATTAGACTACAGATATAAGAGCCATGCAAAGAATTATATTATTTTGTAATTAAGAACATTCAATTTTCCATTACCTGGGTAATACTGTATAGTACAGTGAATATAATTAAATAAACTCAAATGTTTCAGCATAATGACTTTTTTATAGATAACATAATAAGCACAGCCACTATATCTCTACAGAAAACTGCATTCACTAGCTTCTGTTGACTTTCCCATTTCCCCTCCACTGCTTCCTCAACCTGTCTCCAAAGCAACTGCCAATAATTACTTTATAAAATATTTGCCTCTTATTCATAGCATTAACATATAATACCTATAATATACTTAAAATTATAGCATCAGTAATATACAGAGAGAGATTGTAGGCTTAAACACATGTTGTTCACTTCTAGTTTAATCATGGCTTGCTGGTCATCATCCATAGTATTTGACATATATTCTGTCTTTGTTCAACTTATCTTCATCCCTTCATTCAAGATAGAAACAGCATGAAGAAACCCACCAAAACCAGTGACCCTGACCAGGGACCAAGCTGAGAAGAATTCTCACTGAAGGAAAGTAAAATACAATCTTAAAATACAATCATTCTCATTCCTCCTCACAGCCCAGTCCCCAGTTAGGGCTACTGCTCCTACTGTAACAAGCTCCCCTCCAGCTGTTTCTCTCCTGAACAGCTTATTTCATGATTTTCTGGGGCATATATTTCATGAACACAGGCCCTCCTGACCCCAACCCTTCCTATTTATCTGGATTTAGGATCAGCACTGATATGGCTTTGGACACATTCTTCACATTAATCTGGGGTGAATAGTACATAAGGTTAGATGGGAGGCATTAGATAAGTGGAGATTTATGGTCACAGCACAGGAATACATGAGTGACAGAATTTCAGAGATGCCCTTTGCATTGCACTGTTAAGGGCAATGATGAAGAAACTTCAAAATAACTTATTCAGTGCTCCCCATTTTTATGTGGGAACAGGTTCCAGAACCTACCATGGAAATGCAAAATCCACGGAAATGCAAAAAATCCCCTCTAAAAATGTTTATAACTGTCAAATACCTTGCACCCCTTAAACTAAAATGCTTATAACTACCTATTATAACATTTCACTGCTTAAATTGATACTTCAAATAAAAATATACTATCAAATAAAAATATATCTTAAATTATCATACTAAAACAATTTAATATCATTTCAAACAAAAAATACACCCCAAATCATCATCCCAAACCACCCAAAGTAACCTTACATTACAGTACAGTACTCTCCTACTACTGTTACTCTTAAGTAGACTATATACACCCCTAAAACGCTTAACTGCCTATTTTAACAGTTCATCGCCAAACTGACAGTTCAAACAAATATATACCTCAGACTATCATCCCAGAACACCTAATATTATTTCAGTCATGTTGTATAATTAAGTTCAAGCCTACAATTATTACTCTTAAGTATCCCCTATCATTCAGACACACATTTTCTTTGGCCTACATAACTACTCATCGTTCTGCTTATACCGTATGTAACGCACTGGGCGTATATTTACGTATATTTTCCTGTGTTGTAAAATGATTTTTAAATTATATTTACTGTACAGGTACATATTTTAGGATAGTACTACTGTTCAGAGAATATCTAAAATACATGGGTAGTTTAGATCGATGGGACATGTACATACCTTCAAACAGAAAGCTAGGTTTGTTAATTACATCATGTTAGTATTTTCGTGATTACGTACAAATACATTTGATAAAAAATATTAGCTACAGTAAATTGTTAGTAATCTCTGAAATGATATTATTAACATCATTTCAAAGTCATCTTAAACATTTTACCCTCGAAAACACATGTACGAGAGAGAGAGAGAGAGAGAGAGAGAGAGAGAGAGAGAGAGATTTTTCAGTGTCATTCGTGGCTATTTTATTTAACCACCAAATGGGCAAAATAATAATAATAATAATAATAATAATAATAATAATAATAATAATAATAATAATAATAATAATAATAATATACTGTAATTTAAAAATCTACGCATTTCTACAGTAAATTATGTGAAGGGTTGCGTTCAGATACTTGACATATATGACAGGTCCAACCTCACCCCGTCACTTCAGAAGTTTGGAAAAGACTGGGAATGTCTTTGTTTGTTTAAAATTTCACATAATTTACTGTAGAAATGCATAAATTTTTTAATTACAGTATATTATTATTAATATTATTATTAATATTATTATTAATATTAATATTACTATTACTATTATTATTACAGTATTTTTGATAGCGTAGTCGCTGTTTCGTCCTCAAAGGAGTTACCTTCCATGGTCTACCAGAGCTCCATGGTGACCAAACTAATATCAAAGAATTCTCTTCTAATTTAGTTGGTCTTTTGGCCAGGTATTGTGTCGTAATGATTAACATTATAACACATGATGGAGTATATATATAATGGACTCAAAGATAAGAGGGCACTTTCCCTTATCTTCAGCGAAGCTGAACCCAGTTTTTCCAACGTCAATTAACCTGCAAGAAAGAGAAGTGACTATTGCGCACGCGCATCCGCCCTCTTGTTTACAACCGGGCCGTTAAAAGACCAAGGAGCCATTACCTCTGTTTGGTCCAAAGCGAACGGTTCGCGTCTTTACCAGCGCTCTGAAAAAATTCGACTTCTTTCTTCGTTTTAGTATCGAGGATTATGGAAACATCAAAAATAGCAAGATAACTGCTCAATATTAACAAACAGTTGAAAGTTTTAGTTTTAAACTTCTAGAATTTATATAATTTGTGTATTAAAGCCGGAACCCGGCTCGTTGATCGCTACCCTACCTACCCCTCGTAAAGCGTTGATTGTTACCTAGTTTCGTAAAACGAAAATTGTTGTAAGTTCTAACTAAATGTTTTAACTAAAAGAAATGTTCCACAACTTACTATTAATATGGAAAATCCTTTCAGATTATACGATGTCTACAATAATCTAGGCAGTAAGTGAGAATAATTCAGACTAGATTAATAGTGGATGTTGTCTGTAGCCTATGTACATCCTTGGATTACGTATCCTTAGTGGCCAAGCTTAGACCGAGGACCCTAGGATCAGATAATAACAATATCTGGGCATAGTAAATCTATAGCCTAACATTGAGGCTACATAGTATAAATTTTTTCCCTTTTATATAAGCCAGTGCACTTTAGCATGAGCTAAATCGACGACTAGCTTAGGCATTACCTTATATCAAGTTAAGTGGTAACTTTTCATGAAACATCCCATTTCTGGACTAAATTCCTAGCCTAGACCATGTAATTAGGATTAGATGAAATCATAATCTGTGCTAGATGAGATGTAACCTAGCCTTAAGGCTACATACTAAGGTAGGCTAATTGTGTTATGTTTATGTAACCCATACACTTAAGAAGTGAGATTGCAGCTAAAAGTGTGAACAAATTCTGGCTATCGCATACAAGAAAAAAGATGCGAGACAGACCTCATCAGAGGATAAAAAGAGTTGGGGAGATACTTCGGCCACAAATTTGGAAGGAATCTCTGGTGAAACAGGTCACCCTGACTCCTCCATCTGTATGAGTGACAAACTCACAGATGCCTCGTTGACAGGTTGGGAGGACATTGGGAGGATTGTCAGGTGGCAGGGAGGTGATCAGCTACTCAGGAATTGTTATATTAAGTTCTTGGAGCTGATGGCTGCCTTTTTGTCTCTCAAAAAACTCAAACCTCCAGAAGAGAGAGAACATAACCACAATATCCTACATCAAGAGGTCTGGATCACATTCACCTCCTCTCAATATGGTAATGTTAGCCATCCTTCGGATGGCGCAAGCAAGGAAGTGGCACATGTCTGCAGTTCACCTCACAGGGGGTCCCATTGTAATAGCAGACTCTCTATCAAGGAAAACGACAGCCTCAACAGAGTGGATGTTGAACAACCACTCTTTTCAAATAATAGCCAACATGCTTCCACAACCAGAAGTGGACCTGTTCGCCACATACTAGAATCACAAACTCCTGATGTATGTGTTTCCAAACCTGGACAGTCAAGCAACAGCAAGAGATGCCTTCCTTAAGACTGGAACAAGGGGAGGATAACAATTTTTCTCCATTGTCCCAGATTTCAAAGGTTTTGAGCAAACACCCTAGCACAAAAGGGCGGATGCGCTTCTAACCTTCATAGGAATAGTGAACTTAACAGCCCCAAATTGGACAAACAGGCATTGATTCCTATATTACCTCAACAACGGACAAAAAGATCAATTCCACGGTCGTCCGCTGTTCTATCCCAGATAGTAGGAGGGAAAGTCTCTCCTTTCTAAGCCGAGACCTTCACGTTTAGATTTTTTTAAAAATATCTATCGTAATAATTACTCACTCAACATTGCTAGGTACCTAGTGCAAAAATTACGGACTTCTATCCAGCATTACCAGTCCGTATGGAAGATATGGTTAGATTACTGTATATCCATACTGAGAGCCCAGTTGAGATTTCTGTATAGAAACTATATTTTCTTATATACCCTTTTGAAGACGAATGCTTTGTGGTTACAACAGTCATGACATACAAGGCTGCATTAATGGAACCCTTGCTTTAGGGATTCGGGATTGACTCCGGTATAGAAGTTGTCACTTCCCTTCCACAGTCTTTTGCTCTACAAAGGCCCACTCCCTAAAGGCTTCCAATTTCTTGGTCCCTGGACAAGGTGCTTAGACTTCTATCAGCCCCTCAGTTCAGTGGACCCAATACAACCACAATGCACAGGCTATAAAAGGTGATCTTGATTGCATTAGCATCAGGAGCTCATACAGTATTAGTGAACTGGGCTCTCTTAGATGGGGATGATGCATCATGCAAATAGCTAACCATCAATTATTATTGTCCCCTGGCCCATCATTCCTGGCCAAGAATTTGGATCCTATAAAAAAGAAATCCATTCTTATAAGAAAATTCAATTTAGCAGACAGGACATTACGCCCAGTTCAAGCACTTAAGGTTTACCTAGAAGTCACGGCAAACACCCCAGAAGGTCCTATTTTCCTACACCCTAGCACAAACCAACCACTCTCCCTACAAAGACTGAGAATGTTTGTAAGGTTTTTCTCATTAAAAAGGAAATCCACACACTTTCCATAGGTCACATGATGTTGGGAAAGTAAGTACATCTTTGGCCTTCTTCAGAAAGGTCTTTCAAAGAAGTCTCCAGATGTATAGGGTGGTCATCAGTTAATCATTGCCTTATGTTCGAACAAATTCGACTACACTGTGTATCAGTAGGTGGCATGGTTAGTCTTAACCCCTAGGTGCTGCGGCAGAAAACCAGGGGTCATATTGACGATGAGTATGCTAACTTATCGCTGGGAGATGGGTGACAGTACTACAACAAAACCCAGCATGCTTAGGTAAGCCACTGTAGAACTACATCCTAAAACGTAAGTTTGTGCATAGTTTCTTGTTCCTTGGTATCAAAACCTGAAAAGTATTTGGAATAAAGAATGGGACTTGAACTCTGTGGCTTGACCTTGAACTGGAAATGTTATTTCCTCTGGGGTGTTGGGATTAAAAAGCAAGAGCTTAAGCCTTTTTTCGTCACCTGTCAATTTCTTTTGTAAAGCTCCTTTGAGGACGAAACAGCGACTACGCTATCAAAAAACAGGTTTTGACGTAGGAAAAACTTATTTTTGGTTGTCACTGTTGAGTCCTCAAAACCCTCCCACTTCCCTGACGAAAAGGCATGGGATTTTGGCAAAGGGATCAACCTGCATTGACCAACAGAGAGTAATGGCTCCTTGGTCTTTTAACGGCCCGGTTTAAACAAGAGGGCGGAAGCGCGTGCACAATAGTCACTTCTCTTTCTTGCAGGTTAACTGACGTTGGAAAAACTGGGTTCAGCTTCGCTGAAGATAAGGGAAAGTGCCCTCTTATCTTTGAGTCCATTATATACTCCATCATGTGTTATAATGTTAATCATTACGACACAATACCTGGCCAAAAGACCAACTAAATTAGAAGAGAATTCTTTGATATTAGTTTGGTCACCATGGAGCTCTGGTAGACCATGGAAGGTAACTCCTTTGAGGACGAAACAGCGACTACCAAAAATAGGTTTTTCCTACGTCAAAACCTGTTTATTATTATTATTATTATTATTATTATTATTATTATTATTATTATTATTATTATTATATTATTCAACGTTGTTACTGTAATCTCATTAATATTTGAAAATTAGTACTTATTATTAGGTAAATCATTTATTTACCATAAAAATGTGGTTAATCATCACCATCTCCCATAAATTTATTAAATTCTTGTGCCATCTCTCTCTCTCTCTCTCTCTCTCTCTCTCTCTCTCTCTCTCTCTCTCTCTCTCTCTCTCTCTCTCTCTCTCTCTCTCTCAGTATACATATATTTTAATAAAAAATACAGTATTAGTGACTACACAGTGTTGCTCTATGAAAAACAGCAAAATAGTGATCATTTTAGAGGTATAGCCCACAGAAAAATCTGCAAATTAGTGAAATTTCCCCAGCAGACAAGTGAATGATATGTTCTACAAAACGGAACGCAGAAATGTGAAACGTGTAAAAACGGGGTGGGGGGGGACTGTAGTAGGAAGAATTGTGTCTATCAGAGAAAAAAGGAAGATTTTCAGCTTTGCAGAATATGTTCTTCACAACAGTATTTATTTACTCAGGATCTGTGAAAATGGAATAATGGCATAAATATTCAAAGTAAAGACTTGAACTTTAAAAAATATCAGTATGAGCATCATTTTACATATATATGCAAGCATTAAAAACAGCAAGTTTTTAACAATACTTGACTTCATTATGCAGAGAATATCATGAGGAAATTAAGGTGTGATTTCTCTTCAAATTTACTTTAAGGTCCTTTGAGAAGCAAGAAAGCTGGAAATTAACACTGATTCAGATATACTACTGATGCTCCAATTTTATTACAATCTATACTGTATAGTAATTGTTTTCCGCAGCAACATAAAACTCATTCTATGAAGAGGCCTTGCTTGACATATAAAAATATAAAGTATTTTATTTCTCTCTGCCAGTATGACAGACCTCCTACTATTGAAAAGATTTTCTTTTATTATGACCCTCTTAGTTACATTTATCATATCTTAACATTAATTTTCTGACAGCTATAAGTTATACTGTATTCTGCTAGTTACAGCCCATTAAAATAGTGTTTTTTTTTTCAAAAAATAAAAGAATAATCTCAAATCTTAAAGGGTCAAGAATATAATTAATACTTTCACCACTAACAAACAAAGTATAATTTTTATTTCAAAATCAAATTTCTTCTCATACAACCCATTATTTCACAACCGCGTAATCCAGGATGCCCCATTATCCAGACATGTCTCAGGAAAAGAGTCCTGCTTTCTACTAGTCTGAATATGAATTCAGACTACTCAGTGCCCCTGCTGGTCATTGTCAATGTCATGTAAACCAGCTGCAATGAAAAGGTGGTTGGGAAGATGGGAAATTTTTTTGAAGTAAGGCACTTGAGAAAATATTAATTTCACTTAAAAGAAATTAAATTTTTTTCAAGACAAACCCATTACTTTATGATAGCCCCAGTGTTTATCTGCGAGGAATGACTTCAGTACCAAGAAAATCTCTAAAGGTCAATGCATATGTATGCAGGACCACCAGACCAGTTATACTGTTGGTTGAGAGTTCTGTAATTGCATCTACAGAAGTCTAGGGGCTAAAGAGACGTCATTATTTCATCAGGGCTTCTAATAATGCCATTAGTTGTGTTTTGTTTCATCACACAATTCCAGGTGAACATGGATAAGTAATGCTTACCATAAACTTGAGATGCAGGAGCAATTATCCCTCAGAGATTTATTCCTATAAGCCAAAGGATGGCTCATGAGGATGAGGAGGATGACGAGTGTGCCCGTAACCTCTTTTTTTTTTTCCAGGCTGAGGCATAACCACTATAGGGGCAAGGATTTGTTTTAAATTCCTCATGAAATGGGAAAGCTTCAATGTTGTATTTTCACAACTGTATTGATATCAAGAGTTCATTTCAACAGCCATACAGGTTGAAACAGCCCTGGCCTTAAGCCTGGATTGCCTCAGCTTCTTTGGTAACAGTTAAGCATGTAATATAATCTGCCTTAACCTACCAGATATTACATTTCTGGAAAGCTCTTTTTACACCATGCAAGTAGATAAAAATAAATGTTACCTCTTCCAAAACATTTTTTTCTTGAGGTTAAACCTCAAGGCTCTGACAGGGCATAAAGTAAGGTTTTCCAGATTACTAAGTTGACAAGGCGGAGCTGATATGACAAACTCAGGGGATGCAAAAGAGGAGGAGGAAGTTTTTTGTATTGACCACAAATCCAGTCACATAATTTTCAGCATGGGTAGCTTGAGTGGAGAGAGCATAACATTTACTCACATTCAGGCTGATTAATCCTTCTTGAATGACATAGATTATAAACTCAAAGTGAGTAACAAGAGGAAGTGCAGATTCCAGTGGCGCTGACAAAAGTGGGGTTGTTGCAGCATCCTGTTCTACAAAGGCCCCTGTAGAGTTTATCAGAAACCTTTGGAGGCTGGGAAGCCAAGCTTGTGGAGGCCATAGTGATGCTGCAAGACCACTGAAATATTTGAGGATTCTTACATTTTGTCTAGAACAGGCCTGATGAGGGAGCAAGGACAAAAGGCACAGCCCTCCAGGTTGTACTATGGAGCCTAAGATGCATTTTTAGCCCAAGTTGCTTAATCTGGAAGCTCTGAACAATAATTTGCAGTCAACTGCTTAGGCTGTTGGCAAAATAATTGGAAAGACTTTGTTCCTTTGCCTAAGAGTCTGTTAAAATGTTGTGCTCCCTGGGACAATCCTTTCCTTAACCCAAACAAATATTTCTAAAGACAACTGGAATATACAATGAGAGCCTGCTGCCACCCTTATTAAGCAGATACGCTACTCTGGCTGAGTTGTCCTATATTATCCTGATGGCTCTCTGATGATTAGGTAACAAACACGTCCATTTTCAGCTCCAGGCAGCTAAAAATCTGTCTAATTGCATCCTCTTCAGAATGTCTTCCTGAAGCAGTTAAATCTAGCATATGAGTATTCCAACCATCTTTTGATGCAAATGAAAAGAAAAAACTAGTACCTTTAGCCAAAGCTTAGAGAAGCAGTCAAGTTAGGCAAAGTCCTAGAGTGTAGCACAGAAATGTCATATTCTATTTAAGGCTGTTAGGAATAAAACAGTTGTCATGCTTATCTCCATCCCTATATAAATCAGTATCCTAGGAGAAAATAGGTCTGATTTCTTCCATCTGATAAACAAACCAAGCCACTTGCATAGGTTGATGAAGACCCATGTAATCTGAAAACTCTGCAGCCAAAGTGGCCATCAATATCCAGTCATCTACTTTGCAAGTGAGTCCAGACAGCAACTAGGTCTAGCACTCTCATAAACATGTGAATCAGAACCCGAAAAAAGGTATCTTTCAATTCTATTAATAAGAGGATCTTTTAAATTTATTAATTACAAGAAATTGTACCTATTAGTGGAATGATGTATGAAAGCTATAGTTTCCATTTGGAAGAGAGTCATAAGAAGGAAAAGCCTAAGGTTAGTAAAGGTCTAAACTTCCTGAGGCCTTGGGGGATACAGTGTCAACTACAGACCCTCTGAGAGTCTGCTGTCACTTCCTCTATGGCCTCTTTCTCCATCAATGATTGCACCTTGTAATCCAGTGCTAGGAACTTCTATGTTTCTTCTGACCAGCCCTCAGGTAAACAAGAAACTTGTCTCCTGAAATAATAGTTAATAACCATCCCTGAGGGTTGTCATTAATCATGGCTTTTCACTGATTTCCCACAATTCCAAACATGATCTCTGGAGACAAACCCTGAAGGATATAGTCATGACTGCCAAAAAAAGGGCCCTTAGCAGGACTTGTTGCCCCTTCTTTACTGAAAGGGCAAATAGTAGTGGAATCGAGTTCCTCAGATAGTACCCTGATTAAGGCATCACAATTGGAGGAGACTAGCATGTTTGAGTCTCCTGAGTATGGCATCCTTCTTTTCTGGGACTGAAAATGAGAAGCAAACAACTTGAGAAAATTATTCACATATGTAAAAGATATGAATAGTAATGAGTTTTATGAATTATGAGTCATAAAACAGAAGATAAACAAGATTCTGGGGAGTAAGACTGACAAGATTCTGGGGAGCATGACTGCAAGTGTACATATGCCAGATATGCAGATAATGAACAGTTCTACATGCAGAAGTTCTGAGGAATCATTATGCATACTCTGACAAGTGGTAAGGAGGACTCTTCTCCTTCTTCGAAATGTCTGGAGACTGCATTATAAAAGAATATGTTATAGCAAAGTGATGGGTTTATCTTCAAACAAACTGCCATTACCTTCTGCTTTATCATTAGGTCGATCATCCCAGGCAATCAGTTTTAAAAGTAGTGCTTCTTCCTCAGGTGATATAAATTCCTCTATAAGTTCAAGACCTGGAGGAAGTTCATAACTCACAGATGATGACACTGATGGCACTGTAAAGTTGAAAAGAATAATAACCTCTAAGTTATAAATCAACAAAATAATAATCAATATATATGCATTTGCTAGTGTGTTTTTGCGCTTGGTAATGCTGATGTCCCTTTATAATGAATGTAACTAAGGAAAAATAACAGCTGCTTGAATATTTACCCTTGTTGACATAAGACATATATACAGGTGTTTGACATCCTCTGATGGTCTGCAAACCATTTGCTTTGGACACAAATGCCATTGCTTCTTCATCCTTGGAAAATGAAGCAAAGCTGTAAGATTTTCCTGGAACAAGTGTAACTGCTTGCAAACCAGAGCCAATGGCAGTGATTAGTTCAGTAATACACACTTCATCTGCATTTGTAGTTAATCCTGCATTCCCAATGAAGACAAACTGTTGGATATCAAAACTGGTCAAACACTGGACAAAATAAACCTAGCATGGACCATGTGAATAATTTGTAATGCTCTGTTTAATTTATTACTGTAAATCCATAAGAAAAATCACAATGATACCGAAACAATACCATTAAAGAATAAGCATAACAAGAGGCAAATCAGTTTTAGAGCTGTGAAAAATATTAACAAATCTTCTTAAAAATACAAAACCATTATTTTAAGGGAACTTAATCCTGCAGTCAGCAGCTCTCAGACACACTCTAGAAAAATATAACTTCCACCCAGTCAGGAAAATTCACTTGGGGCCCCAAATCTCCCTTGCCATGAAAATGGTCACTTCCCCATGTTTTCTGACCCTTCTACAAGAGATACAGGGCAGGGAGGTGGGTCCTTCAAGTAAAGTACTGGGTTTGCACTAAAAAGTTCAACTTTGTTTTCAACGTCAGACCTGCTGTTGGCCAATAAAAAGCATGGACTCAACTTGACAGGAGATTTGGACTGCCAGAGATACATCCACATAGATCTGACAGAATGCAGAGGGTCCTCATTACACCACAGTTTGACTGATGAAGAGGGAGTTACAGTGGGTGGTGAACAGAATACCTGGCTGGCAGATCATGGAACCCAACTACGAAGAATTTAAGGATGGTCTCTAGTGATAAAAACTTCCATGTGTTTAATCCCGAGACTTACCAACCAAACTGGCTAAGCTGTCCAAGAATGAGAGACCTACCCCAGTCTGAAGGATTCCAAGACTGTGTTGAACCTTCCTCTCTAACTTTAAGCATATCTGATGTAGCCTGATAGAAATACCAAGATTTACCTCAGCTTCCCAACAACAGTACTAGGACAGGTGTGTATCAAAGGCTAAAGTTTACCTTTCCGCTTCCCAAAACTTGTACAATGACAGGTGTGTATCCCCTATTATAAAATAAAACCCTGAGCTAGAAGCACAAGGCTAAAACACTAACTATATTGCACTGGTTGTGGCTCATTAAGGTGAACAAAAAAATTTATATGAAGTTTGTGGATTTGACAGCACTTCCTGGTGAGAGAGGGGGCAGTGTCTCCTATGAGAGAGGCTTTTCTTATAAAACTGTACTAAAGATGTCTAATGCTATCCATCAGTTCACAGCAGATACTTCCCAAGCAAAGTGGCCTCAAAGTACTCAATAAAATGACAGGTGCACTTGGAAGCATAGGATTTGTTTTGATTCTTGAAGGCTTCATATACCCTGAGCAAACAGCTTTTTCAAAAGAGGATCCTACTGGGTGTCTACAGGCAAGTAAGTAACAGGCTGGGATGGAACTGTGAATCTTGCATCCTGATATTAAAATATCAACAAAGATTTGATCAACTCAGAATATGAGTTTTTAAATATCAGCTTCTACCACTTTTCATGTCAGAAAATTATGCTTACCCTACAGAAAACAAGCACATAAGGGGGAACTGGTTTTACTGTCAAAATAGAAAAGGAATATTTGTGTTTTCTGGGATTAATTACACACTCCTTGGGGTAAAAATGGCAGGATCCAAGAAAATTCGATACTCAAAAACATGAGAAGAGCATATATAGATCTGCTAGAGGTGTCCTACATCCCCTCCGACTCCATCTTTTAAAGCCTACTGGTATAAAATATTAGCATTAGTCCACCTGTTATGGGTACTTCCTAGAAAGTCATGTCAACTTGTGACATACATTGAAATAATGTCAAATTTATGCCTCCAACCATGACCATCCTCATAGTGAGATAACACAACACTTGAAATCCTGACCCAACTCCATTTTTGAGATGTCCATGTGCCATCATAGAGGGGCAGTCCAACTTGATCTCTATTATTCCATCAGATGGCTGGCCTGCCACTGCATGATGGGCTGAGACAAAGTCCTTAATACAATGAAAAATTCCTTCTACCCCTCCAATCCTTGATCTGACAGTATAAAAACACAAAATAAGAACACCCTGGTTCTCTAGAGGTGTCTGTATGCAACTGTTGGAGGAGGGGCTGCTAAAGAATTCTCCTCAGCTATTTCCACAGGTCTTACCAACTCTCAAGAATTGTTAGCCTCCCTGTGGAATATGACATTTTTATATTAAAATAAGATTTTATTTATATTTACCAAGTAATTACATTGCTATTAGTTCCTACTTTTGCCGCAGCTTAAGTTTTTTAAAATTCGCTGTAGTGCTCCATTGTTTTGTTGTAGGTTTAAGAGGTGCAAAACAAGACGAGCAGGAAAAAGGTACTGCTGATTTATTGGTGATCCACGCGGTTTATATAGTGGCAGACTCATGTCGCGCTGCGGAATACAATGGGAATAAGCGTGACCTGAAGTTGATAATAGTTAACAATAAATACAGTGAACGAGTACACTTTACATTATACCAATGGACAGAATTGAAGTTGAATACAATCTTGATGCCTGCGAAAGAAGAATACATGGTATACAAATCGGAGATAGGTAAACAATTATATACATAGTTTAAATGATTGGATTTGCGTGACCTGTCACGCCATGTGTGACGAATTGTAGAGGCAAAGAAAATGGGACGTCACCATAGAAAACTTGCTCAGCAGAGACTTTAAATAGGTAACTGACACTGCCCACTTTTGGGGAAGATTAGGTACAACCCGGCTCAGGAGCTCAGTTCATTCATGCTCTACGTCCATGAGAGGTGAGGCAGGAGGGCTCCGGTCATGTAACTACTTAGTAAGTATACATAAAATCTTATTTTATTACAAAAATGTCATTTTTATATAAGTAACTTGCCAAGTAATTACACTGCTGAATCTCAAAAAGACAGGAGTTGGGATACATGAACACAAACTACTTAAAAACACTCAGTAATGGAGGTGAATTTGAAATACATAGATAGCAACCATTGGTAAATGCTTGTTGTAACCTTAAATGGTGAGAGAGCTACAGCAGATGGATACTGCCTCTGGTCAGTGCTCATCATAACCCTGTAGTGGTGCAGCAGTAGAGCTGAGGGTCACCTCTACTTTAGTGGGTGCCTTGAAACCAAGGAGTGCTCCGATGGTTGCCAATGCATCATAACAAATACAAAATGCCTTGCCCTGGGCGCAGTACAAGAAAATCAACCAGATAAATTTGTTACCTACACGTCACATAAAACCAAACCCCAACCATTAAAAACAACGACTGGTGGGTACTCCAGGTACACATTACACCCCGGCTTCCCATAACTCAGTCACCTGAAACAAGGCCAGGAGATATAGAAAATAGAAGGTATACTACTATCCTTCCTTCCACAGCACTACGCCAGCCACAGAAAACGGACCTAACATACTGCAGTTTTCATAAGTAGTCTCCACATCTCATAAGTAATGAGAGGCAAAACAGATCTACATTTCCACTATGTAGATTGAAGTATTGTAGAGACACACAGATTGCGTTTAAATGCCAGCAAAGTGGCAACTGCCCTAGTTTTGTGGGCTTTAACTTTCAATAAGGGTAATCCCTCTTCCTAAACACCACTGTGGGATTCAGAGATTACTTCTCTTAGAAAGGACGACAATGCGTTCTTGGACATAGAATGAGATGGGTTCTTCACTGAACATGAGAGGTTATGAGAGGTACCTCTGATGTTTTTAGTTCTCTCAAGATAACACTTTGGGGCTCTAACCGGACAGAGCACTCTCTCCTGGTCTGTTGGACTGAAGATACCTGTCAGGTTCTTGATAGAGAAAGAACGAAGCCAGGGATTGGATGGGGTTTCATTCTCGGCTAAGAACCCAAGAGTGAACATGCAGACTGCATCGCCTTGCAAGAAGCCAACCTGCTTGTCCAAGGCCTGCAATTCGCTGATTCTTTTGGTTGTGGCCAAAGCATTTAATAAGAGGGTTTTCCTCGTTAAGTCACTCAAAGATGATGTGTGAAGGGGCTCAAAAGGAGGACCTGAGAGCCAACAAAGTACGACATCTAAGTTCCACGGTGCACAAGTCAGTTTGTCTTGGTTTAAATGATCAAAAGATTTAATTACATCACTAATACAGGCAGTCTCTGGTTATCGGCGATCCGGTTTTATGGCACTCGTCTAGTGACGAAAATTGGCAATTTTTGGCACTAAAAATCACCAATATCTGCTTATCGGCACCAATAATTGGGTATTGGCGCCAATCCATACCTAACAGTGGCGCCGATAACCGAAAATCGGCGATTTTTGGTTATCGGCGATTTTCGCTTATCGTCACCGTCAGAATGGAACCGCCGCAGATAACCGGGGACTGCTGGTATCATGGCTTGTAGCAAGATCCAGGCCTCTTATAAAGAGCAAACCATCATCTCACAAAGGCTTTGGCTCAAATATAGATGCCAAAGCCTTCGACACCAACTGCAGAAGACTGACCACCGCCTGGAAGACATTGGAGGAGGATTGCCACCACAGTTGGCAATAGCCTTGCAGTTGCTTTGAAAACCTTTGCTCTGACAAGCTTCCTGACAGTCTGAAAGCCTTTGAAAGCAGGCCTTGATGGAACCAATGGAGAGTGAGGCTGCTTTGCTTCTGAGGTAGAAGTCAGAGTCTGTTAACAGTCTGAAGGTCCAGGAACCAATTCCCTCTGTGGCCAAAATGGAGCTACGATGGACATGTTATTGTGGGCCATGAAACTTGTTAAATGACTTCTCTCGCCATGCTGAATGGAGGAAGGCGTATGTCCAGGTCTGACCAGTCCTGGAGCATGGCATCCCGTTCCCATGCCAGAGGGTCTGGGGATGGGAACAGTAAAAGGAAAGGCAATGGTTTCTCGACGCCGTAAACAGATCTTGATGGCTTTCCCCACGCTTCCACAGGTTGGTGGACACCTGCGGATTTAGTGCCCATTCCATCAGTAGAACCTGTTTGCAACAACTTAACTCATCTGCAAGGAAGTTTAATTTGCCCTGGATAAAGCGGGTTACTATTCTAGTGTGCATTTTGTTCTGGGCCCAGAGAAGATCTTGGCCGTTTGGCAAAGGGAGGAGAGCGCAGGTCCCTCCCTGATTCGTTCTTGATGTAGGCCAACGCTGTCATGTTGTCTGAATGGATGGTGACCGTCTTGTAGCATGTGTTGTTGCAAAATGTTGAAGGCCAAATGGATCCTGGCTCACTTACTGATGTGGAGCCTCTTTTCTTCTTGTGACCACATCCTTCTTCTAAATCCTGCAGATGAGCCCACCAACCCAGATCCAGCCGTCTGAGAATAAGCGTTAGGTTGGGGCTCAGTGGCAGCAATGATTTCTACTAAAAACCTCTCTTATGCAAGCCACCACCGAAGGTCCTCCTTGATCTCGGGAGTGATGCAGGAAATGAAGAAGTCCAAGAGAGTTTTCCTGCGCCAACTGGCCTTTAGGAAGAATGGCAGGAATCTTGTGTATAGCAGCCTAAAGGTGAACTTCTCCGATGGACAAAGTGTGCCCAACCAGACTCATGCATTAGTTAGCTGTGCATGACAGAGATATGATTCCTTACTTTCTGTAGACGGAGCTTGGATCCTTTTGTTGGACAGAAAAGCCTGAAAAGTCAATTGAACCTCATCTCCAGAGTTGATTAGATCAGAGCTAACGAGACCTGAGAAGTTGATTAAAGGCGCTCTTAGGCAAATGAAGAAATCTTTTGAAGGGTCCTCATCTTGTTCTTGAAAGGGAACGTAGGAACCAATCGGATGAGATAAAGGCATACACTGATGCCCATCAGATGTAGCCACTTTGCTAACGGAGCGAGAACCCTGGTGAAGACCTGTGGGGCTGTAGAGAGGCTGAAGCACAGAGCCCGAAATTGGAAGACCCTGCCCTGGAATACGAACCTTAAGTACTTCCTAGATTCCGGATGAACTGGAATGTGAAAGAATGCGTCCTCCATGTCTATCGTCACCATCCAATCTCCTTGATGGATGGAGGACAGTACTAAATTAACTGATTCATTTCCATCCTGAATTTTGTTGTTTTCAAGAAGATATTCAGGGCGCTCACGTCCAGGACAGGTCTCCAACCTCCCGATGACTTGGGAACGACAAAAAGCCAGTTGTAGAACCCCACTAAGTTTACCTCTTCCATAACCTTTATAGCCCCTTTCCTGAGCAGAGAAGTCACCTCCTCTGACAGGGCTGAAAACCTCTGTGAGCCTACAGAGTAAGCCATCAAGCTGATGGGCACCGACACCAACGGGATTCTGTGATGAACGGGATGGAATACCCGTCTCTGAGGACTTCTGTTACCCATGGCTCTGCCTTCTTCACTTCCCATTTCCTCCAAAAATGAAGAAACCTGGCCCCCACCGGAACACGAAGGACCGAATCCTCACTTGCTAGCGGAGGGTCTGGGAGAGGATTTCTTGATCGGGTGCACCGATTGGAGCTTGGTACGTGGTCAGGACTGGTATACGGCTCTGCCCCCTCGAAAAGGCCACTGCTGCAATGGAGAGGCCACACTGATACTAAAGGAGGCCGCAGGCATACGACTCTGCTGCTTAGGACGTTTGGTAGACTGCGCAAGTAAGTCTTGTGTTGGCTTCTTCTGCAGCTCAGAAGCTACGCGCTCTAAGGTAGCACTAGGGAACAGACTACCATGATCCATAGGAGCAAAGAGAAGAGATGACTTCTGGGAGGGAGTGATTCCTTTCATGGTAAAAGAGCACCACAACTCCCTCTTCTTAAGGATTCCTAAAGAAAACAGTGCAGCCAGTTCTTGTGAGCCATCATGAATCGCTTTGTCTGCGCACAACAACACTCCTAACAAGTCTGTTGACAAGTTATCTTGGAGGGTGGCACAGTTTTTGATTTTCTTTGTCAAAGCCCCCATGGTCCAATCCAAGAAGCTGAATACCCCAAAGACTTTAAACAAGTCTTTCACTAAATGATCCAACTCCGAAGATGAAAAGAAGATCTTGGCGGCAGCAAATGCTGATCTACGTGTTGAGTCAGTCAAGCTGGAGAAGTCCCCCTGGGAGGAAGCAGACCCTCCCAAAGCAGGAGCTTCCCTGGTGGCATAGGAAAGATATCTCCTTTTCATCAGACGAGAAGGAGGGGCGCATAAAGTAGCCTTCCCAAGATCCCTCTTGTCAGACAACCAACCTTCGATACGGGATAAGGCCTTCTTCAAAGAACAAGAGAGCACCATCTTCAGCAGATCAGAAGAGCCTGCAGTTTGCCTCATCATAAAAGCAGAGCCTAGAGATGACGGGGCCACAAGAGACAAGAAAGTCAGATAACAAAATAAAAAGTACTTCAACAAAGAAGCATACGCTGACATGGGTTCTAAGTCTTCTTCTGAGGACGAAATCGAAGGAGCTAAGTCTGGTTGTTCCTGAACTGGAGAAAAGGCTTCTTTAAAAGGTCCAAAATGTTTTCTAGGCGATGTTGGATCGGGTCCAAAGAAGAATCCTGCACCGCAGGAACACTGACAGACGTCAAATCCTACAATAAGGGACGCTCGTGACAAGCAGTATGCAGCGCTGAATGTTTGGCAGGTGGTGGTGCCAGAAGCGCAGACAACTGTAGCAACACAGGTGGGCGAGAAGTCATAGGCGAAGCCACCAATGGCGATGAACAATCAGACACAGGAGAACACTCTTCTAGAGGCTGATCTAATACTGGTCACTTCTTAGAAAGAGAATGTTTAGTAGGACATTCTGATGCTGGACGTTCGAGCGCCAACAGCAGCTTGGAGTGCTCGGCTCCCACTGCACTCTCAGCTCCCCCCGGGTGCTCGGAATCCACTGCACACACAGAACTCACAGGGCGCTTGACTACCACTGAACACTGAAAATGCACTGCAGTCTCTCCTACTGGTCATCTGATGCCAGCTGAATGCCTGGCGCCAGCCAGGCACTGGCACGCTACACTCTCTTCTTCTTCTCCCCCCCCCGGGTGCTCGGGTGCCACTGCATGGAGTCCCACTGGGAGCTCGGAACTCTTCTTAAACAAGTGCTTGGAAACAAAATATTTGGGAGACATCGGGGCACTTTTCTGGTCCCAGAAGCTGCATGATGGTTCTGGACTATGATCCAGATCTCTGGAATGCTTACAAGGAAGCGGAGGAGCATGCTCAGGGGTTGCAGGTCTTTGCAATGGCCTGGAAGAATCAGGAAAGCGCTAACTACGCCTCCTGCCCGAGTCGGAATAGGAGCCACTCGACAACAAGGCATGTACATTCACCTGGACACCTTTCCAGTGGCTGTCCACCAAGTCCTGGGAACACACAACAGGCTCTGTTGAGGGGGCAACTACCTGTGGGCAAACCCCACCAACCTACCTTGGACATCCAGTTTGCCTCCTCCCAGGGTTAGGGGAGTTCGGCAGGGACCTTTGTCTAGGAACATTATTGGGAGGAGTAGTCACCTCCTACAGACACAACACTGCTACCAACATTACACGCACTCTTCTGATCCATCAGGATCTTAACCGAAGCCCAGAGCCGGATTATGGTACCCACTAAGATGTCAAACTTCTTATCTACCCTGGCTTCAGGCTTGCTAAGGGACTGGGCTCAGAAGATTGGGAGCCAGGTAATGGAGTATGGCAGAGTAATAGGACTTGGAATAGGGGAAAAGGTAGACACAGGAGTCGAAAGAACAGGTACTTCGGGAGAATGAGATAACCTAACCTGAGCTTCAGCAGCCACCTTTCTCTCTGTCTCTTTGCAGTCTCGCTAAATGAGCATTCAAAATTTTCCATGTCCCCTGATCCCCTTCCTTACACTCATCACAATTAAGGTCAGGAGAACATACAACTGCAAATTGTATGAGTGTCATATTTGGAAGAAATCAATCTGGTCTTGCAGTCCTTGCTGCAATACTAAACACTGTACTATGTGGACTGGAGTCTGACATAGTTAGTCACACTCAAGAAACTAGCTAAACTAACAAGATTAGCGCTACCAAAATAAACAGAGTACTTCACCAAAAGTCGGAGAATGTCTGCAATCAACTGGTGAAATCCAACCAAAACAAAAGCTACCCAACAACCGATGTCCAGTCGCTGAGCAGCAGGAATGAATTGAACTCCTGAGCCGGGTTGTACCTATTCTTCCCCAAGAGTGGGCGGAATAGCAATGTAATTACTTGGTAAGTTACTAATATAAAAAATAGTTTCCTTGATCATGCAAACTCCACTCACTTCCACATAGCTACCATTGTAGTGGTCCTCACATGATCCAAGTACAGGTACCAGAAATAGCCTTTTTGCTAAACAGGAGTCTTGAATTTCAATCAGAAATCTCCACAGGTATTTCCAATATGATGAACCATTCCATAAGCCATGTTGAGTCTAGAGCCATGGCTTGATACCCAAATTCTTCTGGGTTGGTAAGAAAGCCCAGGTACTGGCCCAAGATGAGAAGGTCCCCAATAAAATTTGACTCATTCACATGTGAGAGGATTGCTGAGGTGCAAGTGCTCAAGTGAATTTGCGTGGGGCAACTGGCTCCATTATGGGGCTCTTGGGACAAAACATCAGTATTCCCACAGACACCTAAATAAAATCATCTTTGTCCATTCGATGGGGACCTGAGCCATCATTACTTAGATACATTTATATCAAAATGTCTTCCTCCAAACAACAGAAAAAGGAAGGTGGTTTTAATTGAAGTACTGTAATCTTTATCAATAGCCAGAAAAATTACATTTTTATAATATAACACAGTTTTATATATTCTTACCAAGTAATTACATAGCTATTAGTTTCAAACTATTGCAGCAGTTTAAATTCAAAATACGCACTATCACTTCAATTGTTTAGTGTTTAGTATAGGTGACTAGTCCTGCCCACTAACGGGAATACTAGGAACGACTTACCAGACAGCCTCATTGTGTTTGAGCCTTTATGTCCATGCAAGGGGAGGAGGGAGGGCTCCAATTTTGTAATTACTTGGTAAGTATATATAAAACTTTATTTTATTATAAAAATGTCATTTTTATATCAGTAACTTACCAAGTAATTACATAGCTGAATCCCACATTGACAGGAGGTGGGATACATGGACATATTCTACTCAAAAACATTAAGACATGTAATGAATTTGAAATACAAAAGTTGCTAGCACTGAAGACAATGCTTGTCGTTCCTGATCAGTCAAGAGAGCTACTGCAGGAGAATACTGCCTCTGGTTGGTGCTCATCTTAACCTGTAGTGGCATGGCAGTATAGCTGTGGAGCGCCTCTACTTAAGTGGGATCTTTGCAGCGAAGGAGTACTCCGAATGCTGCCAAAGCATTAGTGGAAGTTTTGCAGCGAAGGAGTTTTCCAAAGGCTCGCAAAACTTCAAAAGGTTCCCTTGCCTTGGACACAGTACCACAATAAAACAACCAGACAACACTATCACCTACACTGAAATAAAACCACAACCCAACCACTGAGAGTGGTGGGTGCCCCAGGTACATTATACCCCTCCCAGCTCCTGCAAAATTGACACCTCCCCAAGGTGAAGATATAGTAGGAGAAAATCTTTCGCTTCCTTCCACAATACCATGCCAGTCAATAATAATGATTGCAAGTACTGCAAAATATTAACCCTGTTTTAACTTCATTAAAAGCCATGAGAAGCGAAGAACGACTACACATCCAGAAGGTTAACTGCAGAACGAAAGTGACATCTTGTGCCTGACAGCTAATGAGGTAGAAGCTGCTCTGACTTCCTTAGCTTTCACTAAAACATAGTCAAAATGCTCTCCTGAATCTGAGGGTGGACTCATAAATAAGGTCCATTAGGATGAAGGACAATGCGTACTTAGATAAAGGGCAAAAAGAGTCCATGCCACCACACTATAGACTATGGATGGCCCTCTGCTCTACCGATCCTGCTCTAGTAATACCTGAAAAATTCCAACTGGGCAGAGAGTTCTCTATTCTTCCACATATCCAAGGATGAGGGGAGAGTTGGAGCCAGACGATTGGGAGTTGGCGCTAGGCACTGGTTGCTCTGAGATGGCGCCAAGCTGTAGTTGGAGCTAGCCGAGCTGGCTGCCAGGTGAGCTAGACACTCAGGAGCTGGTGGAGCTCTCCTAGGTACTCGGAGCAAGAGCTGGTGCCAGGCTGTAGTTGGCGCCAGGCGAGCTGGAAGTCAGGCGAGGTAAGAGCTTGGGAGCTGGTAGGCATTCCTGGGTGGCAGGCTGTAATTGGTGCAAAATGAGCTGGATGCCAGGTGAGGTAGTCGCTTGGAAGCTGGTGAGTGCTCCTAGGTGCTCGGAGCATGAGCTGGCACCAGCTAGTGCTAGAAGACAGGCGAGGAAAGACCTCAGGAGCTGGGTGCCCAGAGCCCTGTTCCCAGCTGTCAAGAACGTTTCTCTTCCATAAGTTCTTAGGGAGAAAGAATTGATCCGGGTCTTGGA
Source organism: Macrobrachium rosenbergii (assembly GCF_040412425.1). Taxonomy (NCBI): domain Eukaryota; kingdom Metazoa; phylum Arthropoda; class Malacostraca; order Decapoda; family Palaemonidae; genus Macrobrachium; species Macrobrachium rosenbergii. The sequence continues at coordinate 20,610,949 of NC_089796.1, forward strand.
AGTGTCCTTGTTCATGGCTAAACTTCCAAGGGTAAACAAACAAACCGCATTACTGAGTCCGTAGCTCGGGACACGTTAATGATAGAATATGAGAGATTCTAGATCTTCTCACAAAAGAGGCAATCTACACTATGGGTCACAGATGTCTCAGAAGAAGGAACAAGGAGTCTGAGGCACCATCTACAGAAATCGTTCACAGTCTGATAGATAGGTCTACAAGATTGACGTCTGCATCTAGCTGTGGCCTCTGTAGTACGTCTTGAAAAAACTTAAGTTCTGAGAAGTTTCCAAGCAGTGCAAAGTCTGTCCGAGTAAGAGCGAGCCACCCTTGGTGGTATCTTTTCTAACTACGGTTGACTGAGAGATATGGATTGAGGAAGGAGTCTTGGAGAGTCCACCAACCACCCTGGCAGGTTCAGAAATCATGCTTGAGGTGGCAAACAGGTCCAAAGTCACTCTGCCTCACAGAATCCACAGAACCTGACAGACCAGGGGATTCAGGGTCGACTGAGAGGTAAGAACAGTCTTCTGATGAACCAGATCGTCTCTAAGAACTTAGTTAGACTGAAAAAATCGAGTGACTAGAAAACTCGATTGATTGTCCATAGTAAAAGCTCTCTTGCTGTTTGATGGAGAGAGCATGAGCGAGAAAGCCTCCTTGCTAATGTAATAAGGTTAGGACTGTGTTCTTGTCTAAATGAATTACCACAGTCTCGGAGTGAAAAAAGGGTTGCGAGGCACTGAAGTCCTTAACGAATTCCTTCAGCTCCCTGACCTAGATGAAGGCGCTGAGCAGAAGACTAAGTCTAGTCTCTGAGAAGGAGCATCCCTTCTGAAAGACTAAGTTTGGACAGCCACCACTGCATGTCTGACTTAAATCCATGCCTATGGGAAAAAACAACGGTATCCAGCTGTATTTCCCCATCCCAGTTGGTCTTGTGTTCAAAACCTTCGAGCTTTCCTTCAAAGGGAAACAAAGATGTCAGCTGTCCTGGGATACATGACATACTTATTCCATAGAGGCTGAAGCCTAGATCCCTGAACTGGAAGAATGGCCGACTAGACTGTCTAGTTTGTCTCCTTCCTAAACTTCATTCTCTAACTGAATAGAGAAAGAGATCTGTGGGTCATGCAGACTTGTTGCCGATTCTGCAGACTGCAAGCAACGAAGCGAACTTGCATATCATCGTGCAGACTCGCGGACAACTGAGCAGACTACTTGCCATCCCTGCTGATTCTTGATAGCTGGGCGGACACAAGGACATCCATGCAGGTTCGACTCTTATTGGACTTGCTTGAAAAACCCAGAAGGGACACAAAACACTTGGTCACAGGATAACGAAACCAGGTGTGATGAATTTTCCTGCAGTCCAACGCAATGCTGTAAACAGAAAAATAGTCCAAGAGCAAAAGCTAGGCTTTCAGCAGTGGGAGCCTAGACCTGGCTAAACAGTGCCAAGTGCTCTGGCACAGATGTTGGGAAGTTGATTCCAAATGTTTGGGAATGGGTGCTGACAGGAAGCGCTGGACTGAGAGGGATCAAGGCGCTTCCTTTTCTTGAATGGAACCCAAGTAAGGTCTTCCATGGAAGACGGACCGAAGAAGAGACAGATGAAAACCACAGCGATATGGTATTCATGAAAGGGGGATGCCTGAAGGGAAAGAATGCAATGAAGCCAACAATCTGATGACACTTACTGATTAGCAGTTGTAATCATCATTATTATTAATGTACTGGTTTTATAAAACAAAACTGATCTTTTTAGTACACATCCATCACTTTATGACTGTCTTCAGGTACATCAGATTCCTTTCCAGACACACTACAATAGGAAGATGAATCCACTTAGCTGTCTGCATGTCTGGGCTCCACATCCCTCATCCTCAACTTCTCAGCTTAATCCCTAGTCAGGGTTAGTGTCTTTCATGGTCATATGAAGGGTTGCCTGAACTGTCTGCAAGTTCTGCAGGGTCAAGAGGAGGACAAATTATTTTGTAAAGCAATATGTTTGCATGAAAATATTTTTTTAATTTTCAAAAAATTGTATTGACTGGCAAGTATACAACCTGGCTGGAGGAGACTTGCTGCTTTTTGGATATCAACTCTATGGGGTTTTAAGCTGACTGGTTTCAGAGCATCAGGGATGGCTTGGGTGAAGAGATGGAGGGGTGGTGGGGAGGCCAAGGAAATACAGTCATTTCTGTTTGAATTTTTTGCTCTTTCATTCCTTTAAAAATTAATTTACATGGTGCAGTTGCTTCTTCCATTTCCTTTATTTTTGTATACATCCTCCCCCACCCACCTCTGCCAAAGGCAGTTTCCTTTCATTATTCCTTTGACAGGCTCCATGGTAAATCCAGTGAAGTCACTGATACATTCTGGCCATAGTTTTTTCCAAATTGAGTTAATTGTCTCAGGCTTCATAGGTTTCATGGCTCTTTTAATATCTGCAATTCGCACTAGGGGATGTTACAAAAATTCTTGATAATCTTGATAAGTGGAGTAGAAAAGATCCTGATAGTTTCTTTTCTTTGTTTTTCAAAAAAGTTTCTAGTGTGATACCTTCCAAGATTACTAGATTCTATACATTTTTAAGTCGACATACTATCTTGTATATAGGCGCAAGTTTAGTAATACAGTGCCTGTTCCAAAGAGTGGCATATCTACAGTCTACAGACTGCAGTAACTACAGGCCAATTTCTATTCTCCTTGTGGTCTCCAAAGTTTCAGAGTCTTCGCGCTCGGTGGGGAATTCCCACTTATAAGCGCAAGACCCCAGAATCGGCCGGCCCCCAGACGGGAGGAGGAAAAAGGTTCAGGAGACATAAGAGGCCTCATCAGGCGATGGTTCAAGCCGTCCCGGTCTCGGCAGTGGCCCAGCCATCTACCTCTAAGTCCCAACCCCAGCAGTATGTTTTGGTTCAACCAGCGGCACCCTCCTATGTATCTCACCAGCATACAACCCTACATATGAAGGCCGGGATTTTTCACGGCCTCAACAGGGTGGCAAGGGAGGAAGGGGCAAGGCCCCTACAGAGGAAAATCTAACACCACCCCAAGGGGAGAGGACGTGGTAGAGAACAAACCCGCCTCCTCCCACTGAGAAAACGCGAGGTAGGCGGTCGCCTGTATTGGTTCAGGGACCAATGGACCTTCAGCCCTTGGGCACAGCATTGTGTCCAAGGGACTGGGGTGGAGCTGGATCAAGAATCCTCCCCTCCCAAACAGATTTTACCAGCCACCCACATCAATCCTACAGGATTATGTAAAAAGGATTGCTCAACAAACGAGCAATAAAGAAAGCAAGGCACCTAAAATTTCAAGGCAGGCTATTCACTGTTCCCAAAAAGGCTCCGATCAGCTAAGAGTGATCCTGGATCTGTCGCGTCTAAATCTCTACATAAAATGCGACAAGTTTCAAGATGCTTACTTTTGTATCAGGTCCGGACTCTACTTCGCGTGGAGCCGTCACCACCTCTATCGATCTTTCAGACGCTTATTATCACGTCCCAGTTGCGCTGGAACTTCTCTCAGTTCCTCGGTTTCAGACTCGGGAACCAAGCCCTACTCCTTCAGGGTCATGCCCTTCGGTCTGAACATTGCACCCAGGATATTCACCAAGCTGGCGGATACGGTAGTACAGCAGCTCCGGTCCCAAGGAATCTCCCCTAGCAGCGTGCCTGGACGACTGGATAATCTGGGCTCCAACTGTGCCGGAGTGTCAGAAAGCCACGTCCATAGTCACCAATTTCCTAGAGTCATTGGGTTTTCAGCTGAACAGGAGAAGTCCCGCCTGACTCGAGTCTCGGTTTTTCAGTGGCTGGGTCTTCAGTGGGACCTGTCCTCCCACACGTTGTCTCTCCCTCCCTTCCAAGAGGAAAGAGATAGCGCTCTCACCAGGGGAGGTTTCTCAAAAATCAGTCAGCATCCCGCCGGTCCCAGGAAAGGGTCCTCGGGTCTCTCCAATTTGCTTCAGTAACAGACCTGCTCTTGAAAGCCAAGTTAAAGGACATAAACAGGGTGTGGCGGAGCCGAGCAAACACCAAGCTCAGGGACAGGGTCTCCTCGATCCCTCGGATCTTAAAGACAAGGCTGCGGCCTTGGACCACAGTCAAGGGCCTGTCCAAAACAGTCCCACTTCAGTTTCCCCCCATTAATTAGTTATCCACACAGACGCTTCTCTAAGCGGCTGGGGGGGGATATTCACCAAAACAAAAAGTACAGGAACGTGGTCCACAATGTTTCAGCAGTTCCATATAAACACCCTGGAAGCCATGGCGTCTTTCTGACGCTGAAGAAAATCCGCCTCCCAATCGGATTCATATCAGGTTGGTGTTAGACAGCGCCAGTGGTGGTTCATTGCATCAACAGGGGCGGCTCCAAATCAGGTCGAGTAAAACCAAGTAATGGTAGCTATCTTCTCCCTGGCTTAACAAGCACGGTTGGCACCTGTCAGCCACCCACCTGGCAGGTGTCCGAACGTGGTGGCGGGATTCCTGTCCAGGACATCCGCTGGAGACGGAGTGGTCCCTGACACGGAATCTTTTCAGTGGTTTTGCCGGGTCCCGGGACTCCAAGTGGATCTGTTCGCAACAGAGAGCAACTTCAAGCTCCCCTGTTACGTAGCCCCCAACCTGGACCCTCAGGCGTCGCCACAGACGCAATGACAGTAGATTGGAACAATTGGGAGAGAATTTATCTGTTCCTCCAATAAATTTGCTGCTGAAAGTTTTACACAAACTAAGGACATTCAAAAGGTCAACCAGCTCTGGTAGCCCCTATTGGCCGAAGAGCAATTGGTTCCCTCTCCTTCAGGAACTGGGCTTATGGAGTCTTCGGATTCCCAAGCCCATTCTGACCCAGACAGTACAAACCAAGACTGTGTCAGCTTCCTCAAGGATTCAAGATGCCCTAGCTTTGGACTTTATAAAGTTCAAGCAGCTCAAAAAGGAGCAAACATTGACCCTGTCAACACTCTGTTTTTAGAATCAGATAAAGAGATTCTACTATTAGGCATATGACTCAGCAGTCAAGAAGTTAGCCTCCTTCCTGAAAGCTTCTGAAGCCAAAATTATGACGACTAATTTAGGAGTTTCCTTCTTAGGTCACTGTTTGAGAAAGGCCTGGCTCCGGCCACTATTACCACAGTCAAGTCGGCATTGAAGAAAGTATTTCTTTACGGCTTTAAATTGACCTTACAGATTCTTATTTTCATCCATCCTCAGAGCATGCGCCGTCTGAGACCAGTATCACGTCCACATTCGGTTACTTGGTTTCTCAATGACGTCCTTAAATTAGCGTCAGAGTTGATAACTTAAATTGCTCTTATCAAGATCTGTTAAGGAAAACCTTATTTTTACTTAGTTTGGCTTCAGGTGCTAGAATTTCAGAGCTGTCAGCTCACTAGAGGTGATAATTTTGTTAACTTTCTCCCATCCGAGAAGTCCTCCTCCCCTGACCCTAGTTTTTTAGCTAAAAAAACGAAGACCCACAGGACAGGTGGTCTCCCTGGAAGGTGGTGCCCCTTCTCAAGATCAATCTTTATGTCCAGTCCATACACTTAAATCTTATCTCTCAAGAACTCCACAGAGTAAGTCGGGTCCTCTTTTTATCAGGGAGAAAGGTGGTACTCTTTCCCTTAATGGTATAAGACAACAGATTCTGTATTTCATTAAACAAGCCAACCCAGACTCAGTTCCTAAAGTTCATGATGTTCGAGCAGTGGCTACTTCTACTAATTATTTTCATAATATGGACTTCTCAGAGTTATCAAAATATACGGGTTGAAGTCACCTCTAGTGTTTAAACGCCACTATTTAAAATCACTGAAGCCCTGAAATATTCTACTGTAGCAGTGGGAAGTGTCATCTCCCCACATTAAATAATTATATCCTTTCCTTTTCCCCCGCCCGCCTACCTCATTTGCTTCTCTGCTTGTTTTCCTGGTAGTTTTGCCTCACTGCCTAGCTCTTCATATTGATATGTTTGTATTTTATGATGGAAAACTGTAACCTGATTAGCCATAATTGTTTCGTTCACGGGGTACTGGACTGTTTTTGTTGGCTCCACGCACTCGGATAATTGCATGTGTTATTTTCATTAGTCTTGCCTCTTACATGTTTGGGCCTAAGTTTACATATATAGTTTTAAAAGTTGTTTTTCTTGTTCTGTGCACATTTCATGTTTCACTACTTTTAAGTAATTTTAAGATTTTTGAGGTTTTCTCCCCATCAGTCAGAGACCTCCAGTGTTTTGTAGTGTTAAGTTTTTTGGTGTGCCTTAAAATTAAGTTGCCTTACTTTTAAGTATTCTTGCTTCATGGAAGAGATTCTTTAATTAAAATTATTTTCGTTACAATTTTGCCTTTTCTTCAGGTTACCCCCTTGTTTTCAGTAGTAGCAGTCTTGGCATGATTCTCTATCACTATTTCACCGGCTGACACGGGACTGAACTCAGAAAAGGGATTTTGACAGAGGAAAAATCTATTTCTGAGGAAGGTCCCGTGTCACCCGGTGACCCTCCTGTCTAGTCTAGTACTCTCCCCTTTTTCGCACATGCCAAGTCTGGGGTTAGTGCTAGCATGGAATGAAGTAGGTGGCGCTGGTGTCGCCGTCCTGGCGGGTGTTGAGTGTGGGAGCTGTAACGGCTCACCGCTCTTTTTGGGGTTTTGATAGGAGAGGTCTTTCGGTATATTTCCGTGGTAGTGGTATTTCACTCACCCTTCATTACCGACGTCTTCTAAAAGATCGACTGGGGTAGTAACCCCCAGCTTTCTGAAAGCTCTTTTTCTCTGGTATATCTAGCATTGTTATACCTAGAAATTCGTGCTGTAATGGAATTTCACCGGCTGACACGGGACCTTCCTCAGAAATAGATTTTTCCTCTGTCAAAATCCCTTTTTTAAGCCACTATATATGTGGAATCTAAAGGATTGTTAGCTGATAGTCAATATACATACAGAAAGCAGTTACGTACCTGTGATGCTCTTTTAGACTCGACATGCCATTTGCAAGAGAACCTTGATAAGGGTTTTGAGTGCAGAGTAATTCAGATAGATTTTAGTGCTGCTTTCGATTTAGTAAATCACAAGGCACTTATAAACTTCAGAATCTTGGGGTGGGTGGATATGTTTTAGGCTTACTTCAAGATTTCCCTTACAGACAGGCTGCAGCAAGTTGCTGTTGATGGAATCTTCAGCAAACCAATACCTATTGTGTCTGGAGTTCCTCAAGGAAATGTTCTTGGTCCATTGTTATTTTCAATGTACACAAGTGATATGGTTATTGGCCTGGAAAACCAGATTGCTCAGTGTGCCGATGATGCAACACTTGTGGGTATAGTATAGTATAGTCTAAACTTATGAGAAATGGAGCTGCCCTTAGTCTCAATTGCAACATGGAACAGATTAGTGAATGGTGTAGTCAGTGGGGTATGAAGCTTCGTGTGGATGAGACTCTGCAGAGTGAGTCTGAGGCTTTAACAATTCTAGATGTAACTTTTGACTCACATCTAACTTTTGAGAAACATCTAATTAAAGTGTCAGTAAATGCCGCACGAAAGTTAGATATTGTATGTAAGGCCTCATATATTTATAACAGTGATAAAATCAATGTAACCTCTTTTTAGGTCATTTGTCCTTCCTTTGCTAGAATGTTGTTTACCAGTGTGGATTTCTCCTGCCACAGATTTATCTCATTTAGACAGAGTGGTACATGGTGGTAGGTTTCTGTTCCCTAAAACTATTAGCAGTTATGACTTGAACCACTGATGGATGGTGTCATGTTTGTCAATTGTTCAAAAATGACATTTTTTATGATAAAATAAAGTTTTGTATATACTTACCAAATAATTACATAGCCTATAGCTTCAACTTGCACAGCAGCTAAAATTTTGAAATTCATGGTAGCGTTTCTTTTGTTTTGTGTAGGTAACTAGCCCCCCCTCACTTTTGGGAAAGAGAGGAACAACTCAGCAAAAAGCTTCAATTTGTTTGTCCCCTTATGTCCAAGTGAGGGGAGGAGGGAGGGCTCCCGTTCTGTAATTATTTGGTAAGTATATATAAAACCTTATTTTATCATAAAAATGTCATTTTTATATAAGTACAGTAAACTCCCCGTATTTGCATTCTCATGATTTGTGGACTCACCGATTCGCGGATTTCTCTATGGAACATATATACACATTATTTGCGGAAAATTCGCCCATTTGCAGTATTTTTCACTGAGAAATATTCACCAATTACTGTATTTTCATATTTTCATGACTAAATGTACATTTTGTGATAAAACTATTAAAATACTCAGGTATAAGCATTTTTAGAGGGTTCTTTTGTGTTTGATCTATGAAAATAGGCAGTTCTAAGTGTTTTTAGAGTGGTTTTAAGTATTCATGGATTTTAGCTATGGGGGGGGGGCATGCATCCCCTGCGAAAACGGGGAGTTTACTGTAACTTGCCAAGTAATTACATAGCTGATTCCCACATAGACAGGAGGTGGGATACCTGGATATATTCTACCCCAAAACATTAGTACTGTATATGTAATGCATTTGAGAATAGAAAAAATTGCTAGCAATGATACAATGCTTGTTAGCACTGATACAATGCTTGTTGCTTCCTTACCTGGTAAGAAAGCTACTGCAGGAAGATACTGCCTCTGGTTGGTGCTTATCTTAACCCGTAGCGTCGTGGTGGTTGAGCCACAAGTGCCTACTTAAGTGGGAGCTTTGCAGCGAAGGACATTTCCAAAGGCTAGCAAAGCAACAATAGTTGCTCCTGCCCTGGGTGCAGTACCATCACAAAAAAAAAAAAAACAGACAAACAACACTGTTACCTACACCGTGTAATTAAAAAACCACCACCCACCCACTAAAAACTGGTGGGTATCCTGGTACATGGTACCGCCAGGCTCCCCTTAGACTCGACACCCTAAGTCAAGGCGAAGAGAATAAGGATGGAAGGGATGCTTCCTACACTTCTCCCCCCAACACCATGCCAGCCACTGATAAAGGACCAACGGTACTGCAATTGTTAAAAACTGTTTCCACGTCCCATAAGTAATGGGATGCAAAAACTGACTTGCATTTCTAGTATGTTGCTTGGAGAATGGAAGAGAGAGAGAGACTGTACTTAAAAGCTCACGACGTAGCTACAGCCCTGATTTCATGAGCTCTAACTTTGAAGGCAGGTAGGAGGTCTTCTCCAATCTGAGAATGTGCTTCACAAATGAAGTCCCTTAAGAAGAAAGATACGTTACTGGAAGGTCCTCATACCTTCTCAGTCCTATGACGATAATATTTTAAAGCTCTCACCAGACAAAGCGCTCTCCCTTCATCCTCTGAACCTAAAATCTTCATTGAACTTTTAATGCTAAAATAATGAGGCCAGGGTTTGGACGGAGTCTTGTTCTTCGCAAGGAACCCAAGGGTATAGAAGCAGGCTGCATCTTCCCGAGAGAACCCGATCCTTCTATCAATGGCATGAATTTCACTGACTCTCTTAGCAGTTGCTAAGGCTACCAGGAAGAGGGTCTTCTTAATAAGATTCCTAAAGGATGTAGAACTAAAGGGTTTGAAAAGAGGGCCAGAGAGCCATTTAAGGACCATATCTAAATTCCACGATGCGAGTTCTGCTTTCTTCTGCTTGCAGGTGTCAAACGATCTAATGAGAGCACATACGTCCTGGTTTGAGATCAAGTCCAGACCCCTATGCCTGAAAACGGAGCTCAGCATGGCCCTGTAACCTTTAATAGTAGAAGAGGACAAGTTTCTGGAGGTCCTCAGAAACAGCAGAAAATCTGCTATTTTTGTTACATCTGAGAAAACGAAATGCCATTTCTTCTACACCAAGTGCTGAAGATAGACCACTTGTTCCGGTAGACGTTGCTGGATGACTAATGTCTACATTTCGCAATAGTTTCTGCACCTGCTCTTGAAAACCCTTTTCCTCTGAGGAGATTCCTGACAGTCTGTAACCTGTCAGAGTTAAGAGTGTACAACCCTCAACAGAACCCCCTGAAATGACGTTGTCTGAGCAGACTTGGCTTTTGTGGTAGAAGCCCTTGGGAGTCTACCAAGAGCCAGAGGAGATCAGGGAACCACTCCCTCAGAGGCCAAAATGGGGATATTAATGCCACTGTTGCATTCTGGTGGGACTGGAACTTGTTCAGAACCTCCCTTATCATGCTAAATGGAGGGAAAGCATACAGGTCCTTGTTTGACCAGTCTTGCAGCATGGCATCCATCGCCCATGCTAAGGGATCTGGGACTGGCAAATAAAACAGAGAAAGTCGATCCAGCGTGGGTCTTCCCCACAGCCAGCTTCCACAGGTCTAAACAGACACATGGGTCTAGAGTCCATTCTGTGGGGATGACTTGATTGTGGCAGCTCAGCTGGTCTGCCAAGATATTCAGTTTGCCTTGGATCAATCTCGTGACGATTCTTGTCTAGTTCTGGTTTGCCCAGAGAAGAAGATTCCTCGCTGCTTCACAGAGGGAGAAAGAATGGGTTTCCCCTTGCTTGTAGACAAAAGACAGGTCTGTGGTGATGTCTGAGTGGACTGCCACCGTCTTGCCGAAAACTTCTACTGCGAAGGCTTGCAAACCCCAGTGAATCACCTTCAACTCTTTCACACTGATGTACCACTCTTCTTGTTTCCGAGACCATATCCTGGAGACTTACTTGTCTCCCAGGAGAGCTCCCCAGCCTAGGTCTGACACGTCTGAGAAGAAGGGTCTGGCACATCTGAGAAGAAGTCTAGGTTGCGGTTATAAGGGAGGAGAGACTTCCCTTCCAACAGTCTGTCTTCAGACCTCCACCATAGCAGGTCCCTCTTGATCTCCTTGGTGCGTTTTCCTGTCACAGCTGGCTCTGAGGAAGAATTGCAGCACTCTCATATGAAGTCTTCCTTGGGAAACAAACTGCTCTATGGAGGCCAGAGTCCTGAGGAGACTCATCCATTTATTGGCTGAGCACGTCTGGCGAGAGAGAGAGAGAGAGAGAACTTCGTCTACAGTTCACAAACAGGATTCCACTCTCTTGGGGGATGGAAAAACCTGAAAATTCCAAGAGTTTAGTGTCATTCCCAAATATACTATCTCCTGAGATGAAGCCAGCTGGGACTTCTGAAGACTGATTAATAAACCCAAGTCCTGGGTTAGAAGAAGGGTCTTCCGAAGGTCCTCCATGCACTGTTCCTTCGTCAGGGATCAAAGGAGCCAATTGTCCTAGTAAAGTGAGATGTTGATGCCCACAAGATGGAGCCACCCTGCCAAGGGGGGTGAGAACACGCGAGAAAACTTGAGGAGCCATTGAGAGGCCAAAACTGGTAGACACGGTCCTGAAATACAAATCTGAGGTACTTCCTGGAGTCCGGATGTATGGGAACATGGAAGTAAGCATCCTACATGTCTTCTGAGACCATCCAGTCTCCCTGGTGAATGGATGATGGAATAGAACAATTCGTTTCCATTCTGAATTTCATCTTCTGGATGAAAAAATTCAGAGCACTGACATCCAAGACCAGTCTCCACCCTCCTGAAGACTTGGGGACTACAAAAAGACGATTGTATAACCCTTCCGAGCTGACTTCTTTGACTACCTCTATTGCTCTCTTCCTGAGGAGGGTGGAAACTTCCTCCGAAAGGGCTGAAAACCTCTTTGAGCCTATGGAACAGGCAGTCAAGATGATGAGCGTCTTGACTAGTGGAGGTTTTTCCTTGAAAGGGATAGAGTAGCCCTCTCTCAGGACTTTCACAATCCACTGCTCCACTCCTTTCTCTCTCCACCTCTCCCAAAACTGAAGGAGCCTGGCACCTAATAGAGCATGGAGGACATGGTTTTCACTTCCTTGAGGAAGACTTAGTTGAGGACTTCTTGAAGGAACGAGATGAAAACCGGACATTTGTTCAGGGTCTAGATTGAGTTCTCTATCCACTGCCACGAAAGGAATAAGGCTGAAGAGGGGAGGCCGGCTTGGTGTTAAAAGAGGGCAGCTCTTTTTGGCACCTTGTAGACTGTGACAAGAGGTCCTGAGTCGACTTCTTATGAAGGTCTGAAGCAATCTCGTTGACAGTTGAATGAGGGAAGAGATAATCACGGACAAGAGGGGAGAAGAGCAGAGTAGACTTCTGAGCAGCAGTGACTCCTTTGGTGGTTTATGAGCACCAAAGTTCCCTATTCTTCAAAACTCCCATCGTAAAGAGAGAGGCCAACTCCCAAGACCCGTCTCTGATACCTTTACCAGTACAAGAGAGAACACCAAGCAAGTCTGAGGCAACATTCGTAGGCAAAGAAGGGCAGTTCTGGATCTTCCAGGCAAGGGCACCCACTGACCAACCCAAAAAACTAATCACCTCATAGACCTTGAATATATTCTTCAGATGATCAATCTCAGCAGAAGAGAACATTACTTTGGCCGACGAAAAGGCCAATCTTTGAGGGGAGTCAACAAGCCACAAGAAGCCCCCTGGGAGGAGGCTGCGACACCCAAGGAAGGAGCTTCTCCTTGGTGTAAGATAAATATCTTCCGTGCTACAGTCGGGGGGGGGTAACTGAAGGAAGCTTTCCCTTGCTCTCTCTTGTCTGAGAGCCAATTCTCAGCTTCGCTTAACGCCATCCTTGCTAAGGAAGAGAGCACCATCTTGGGCAACCTGGAAGATGCCACAGGTTGACTGCTCATAAAGAAAGCGGATGTAGGAGAGGTCAGGGCCACTGGAGAGAAAAAGTCAGGGAAGCTATGTAGCAAATATCACAATACAGCTGCATAAGCAGGAGAAGAATCTTTATCCATATCCTTATCCAAATCCTCTTCATCTGACGACACCAGTAATAAGGATATGGCAGTCGTAGATTAGCAGTAGGGGAAGGCTTCTTCAGAAGTCCCAAGACGTCATCCAATTGGCGCTAGATAGGAGCATATGATGGATCAACCACCGCAGTTGCAGGAGCCTGATGCATATGCTTGAAAGCCAGTGCCACAAAAACAGGAGCTGGAGCCAAGCACTTGGAAGAGGAGACTGGGCAATTGGGTGCTACTGGGTGCTCGGGTGTCACTGGACGTTCAGGCGCTACTGGGCGCTCGGGCACTTCCGAACTCTCAGGTGCTAAAGGGCTGCCACACCAACAGGTGCTACTGGGCACTTGTGCTTGTGAGAGGAAGAAGAACATTTGGGCACCAAAACTTGATGTTCCACATCTGGTCGAACTGGAGAAAAACGTTTTGGGCTGTCCCAGAAACTGCAGGGGGGGCTCAGACTCCCTGACCCTCTTGCAAGGCACCTGAGGGGAGCGGACCGCATCCGCTGCATGACTTTTCAATGGCTGCGATCCATCATGGAAACACCACTGGCACCTCTGTTCAGGACTAGGCATCTCTGAGCTAGAGGAAAGGCGGTGCACATCTGAAAAGACACCTTTCCTATGGCTGTCTGTCTTAACCTGGGATGTGACTACAGGTCCGACTAAGGGGGCGACTACTCATAGGCAGACCCCACCTACCTCCCTTGGGCTTCCGGTATGACTTCTCCCCTGTTTAAGGGAGTATGCCAGGGACCTTTGCCTAGGAGAATCGGCGGGAGGGGCAGCCACCTCCTCCACCAACACTCCACTGACACTTTTATCACTCACTTTGTCCATAAAGGCTCAAACTGAAGCCCTAATTGGGCCATAGTGGTCATAATCAAACTGAAATTTTGCTCGAATCTTGATTTGAGGCTGGCGATGACATTGGGGCAGGAAGTATGGGAGCCAGGTAAAGGATCAGGTGGTACAGCTGGGAAACTGGGAATAGGGGACATTGAAGATACAGAGACAACAGGAACATCAATATTACTGGAAGACCTAGCAGAATCCTAGCTAGCTACAGTCTTACTATTACTCCTAGCAGTTGTCTTTCTCTTCCTGTCCCTTTCCAGTTCAGCAAGATGAGAATTTAGAACCCTCCATTTCTTTTGATCCCAGTCTTCACATTCAATACAAGATAACTCAGCAAAGCACACTTGCCCCCACAGTCTGTGCAAATGGTACGTGAGTCGTACTGCTCTTTTGTTAATCTCGTATTGCAGCCTTTGCTGCAATAACAAATACTAGTCATATTTGAGTCAAACACAGTTAAGAACAAGTTGAGAAACCAAAAGTCTTAATCTTGAAAGAAACTGTCAAAACCATGAAAAGTCGGTCTCCGAAGAAAACCTATCACTGTTCTAAATTGCTGAAGGCTACAAAAAGTAAATACAGTATACTTCATCAATTGGCATAAAACCATCAACCGGAAAAGTAAACAAATTCAAAATCAGCTGACTGCTTACAACCTTCATCATAAGCCGGCAGAAACAAATTGAAGCTCTTTGCTGGGTTGTTCCTCTCTTTCCCGAAAGTGGGCGGGGCTACTTACCTACACAAAACAAAAGAAATGCTACCATGAATCTTAAAATTTTAGCTGCCGTGTGAGTTGAAACTATAGGCTATGTAATTACTTGGCAAGTTACTTATATAAAACTTGTATTTCAACAGAGACCTTTCACATTCACAATTGATCCTTGATCCCATTTTTATGCCAATAGCAACCAGATTTGCTGAACAGCAGCACCACTATGCAATAAATATGCCTCGATGTCAAAGTTCTCAATTCCAGAGGTCTTTTATTCCTCACACTGTTGGACTGTGGAACAGTCTCCCTGAGGATGTTGTCCAATTGGAACTTCAAAAGTTCAAGCAAAGATGTTATGCATTACTACCCTAATCCAATTCTCCTTACATTTTAACAATTTACTTACATTCTTATCAATTTATTTATTATTTTGTTAATTTATTATTTTTTTTAATAAGTGATCTCTTCTTTCTATATTTCCCCATTATCTTCTGTTCATTCCTTCCAATGAACACCACATTCTTTGGAAGCTTGAATGTGAAGTCAATGGTCCCTGTGGGCTTGTTCTATATGAATAGGATTCATCTTCTGAATAATAATAATAATAATAATAATAATAATAATAATAATAATAATAATAATAATAATATAATAATAATAATAATAATAATAATATTTATGGCAACAGCTATTGTATAAAGTTTTCCCATCTTCATTACATTTTCTTTAGTGGGACCATCTTCCAAAGGCTAAACAAATCTTTCAATAAAATGCCAAGTTTAATGGGCTTTAAATGTCCATCTTACCCTCTGACCTAGAGGTTGGATTAGGGATGTGATGAGAGGCAAGTACACAACTTCAATGCCTTTGGTATGGAACTTACGGGATCCTGAGTGGCCAAGGATACTGTTCAGTATCAGTAAGACCTTATAAGGCAATACATTACTTGCGATATATTTAAGAAGTCCATACCATCTAGTTAAGCATCCAAAAGATTGGCAGTTAAAGCTTATCTTTTCCCCTTAAGGATTTGGGATTAGCAATTTATAAATCAGGCCAGTCCTGATCCTAAATCTAATAATATTAGCACAAAACAGCCTTGTCATTCTCTTTTCCAATTTAAAATGTGCTCACTTGGGCCAGCAGAGGCTGCCCCTCTTGTAATCTTTACATTTTGCAGTCAAAACCCACTCTTAAAATATTCAAACTAGCCTTTGCTGGCTCTGAAGTCTGCTGAGCTAGATTCCTTGCCTTGTATGGCTTTTCTCAAATCACACTTGTGCCTTGAAATGCTTTTTTAAGGCAATATCAATTCCACAAAAAAGCAGTTTTTTCCACAAGAGAGAGAAGCATTCCACACATGATGAAATGTTTTACCACCTGATGGTGTAGCTGCAGCAAGGGATGCACATGTTTGATGTTTCATTCTTATGTATGTATGTACCTCATGGCTGACTTGTTGATGACACGAAGACAAGCAGCTAGTGCATATGAGTGCACAGAATGTGGAAAAAATCTAACAGTGCTTTATTCTAAGGCCTTAACTTTTTCAGCCACTTGGCAGCACTTTTAGCACCACTAGAAGTTCTACACTTTAGGGTCATCATTGAATTCATGATTTACAGCTGTATCACACAAGACAAGAGAACCACAAAAACTGGTACTGATCGCTGCACAAAAGAAACACAAGTGAGACTGGGAACAAAGACATTAATGTCGGGACCTCCTAACAAAACGTGCAGGTCTGCAGTTCTATTGTGAACTGAACTTTTAAAAACTTCACACTTTTTAATATAGTACACTCTTTACACTATTATTTTAATTTCTTCTACATTCCAACCATATATGCATTATCTGAAGCTTTACTTTTGTTTGTGTTTTCTCACATGAGGACAATATTATCTGAAGTTCAGAAATGTGTATGTAACTTTTTATACAAGTTTTTACTTATTATAGCGGACCATCTCTACGTTGCTGTATATAATAAAATAGTCTAATATATATTTGTATTTTATACAATTATGGCCCACTGAAGTATTTTTATTTTATTTACAATTCTAGCCTGTGAGTTTACTTGAGTGTCCACAAAGCTCAAACAAATATTCCTTTAAATTATTGATGAAAATTCAGAAATTAATCAAATATGCGACATCGAAATCCACATATTTGGGGGTCAATTTATAATAAAAAAAAAAAAAATCTTGAGAGAACAAGACTATACAGTATAATTAGATTATTAAGTCATTCAATAGCTAGGCTACTAGAAATGTGCAAACACATCAGCTCTTTAAAAGAAAACAAATACAGTACTGTACTTAAACAGGTGATCCATGCTGGATGAGAAATATTGTACTATTCAAAGGGTGGAAAATAAGGAAAAATTCCCACACCACACTAAGGGACATGATCTATTCATAAATATTAGGTAAGATGATAATGAAATTAGCTGAGTAGAGATAATAAGAAGTGAGATACGAATAAAATTCTGGGAACACACTTGCAGGTGTTAATCACTCGCAAAATACCGTACACAAATAATGACCAGTCCCACCAGTAAAGGTGATGTGGGACCATGATGCACACTCAGGTAAATGTCAGAACTTCCCTGATCTGAGAACATGTCTAGAGGTTGCCCTGCTGCAGATTTAGGGTATTGTAAAGTAACGGATTTCTTCTGAATCAAAACAATAGTTCTTATCAAACTGTTTGCACTCAGAAAGCTTCCATCATCCTAACTCAGGTGTTTTGCAAACCAATACAGAATTCAAGTTTAAGAGTATCATATTCAACCTGCTCTTCGGGGTTTTGACATATGTAAAACAAATGGTTTGTTTTCACGTAAATATAAAGAAAAAAAACTTCAAATGTAGTACAAATATTTAAGGGGTATAGGCATGATATGTTACCTTGGTTGGTTTTTCAGAAGGCTGAACATTAGGAAAATCTTTCTGAAGAATGGCAAGGCATCTTGCAACCTTTCTCTTTATTTTATTGGGATCCTGCTTCATGACAGACACCTCCATCATAGTATCAAACTTGAAAGAGCAGCATTGCCAAAAGTAAACCTGAAACAAAACATTACTATA
Source organism: Macrobrachium rosenbergii (assembly GCF_040412425.1). NCBI lineage: Eukaryota > Metazoa > Arthropoda > Malacostraca > Decapoda > Palaemonidae > Macrobrachium > Macrobrachium rosenbergii. The sequence continues at coordinate 20,628,402 of NC_089796.1, forward strand.
TATAACAAGTATTCATATAACTACTCCAAAGGATACAACTCCCAGGAAATTAGGCAACAGCAAACAGTTTCATACCTCAGACATAAAAATTATAGTGGAGGGGCAATTTTCACTAAGGCACAACACAGAACATAAAGCAATTTTATTTTATATAAATACCCATGTGGAAGTATGGTATTTCCTTCCAGTGATAAATGCCTCTCCCCAATGATAAATGCCCATCCTCCACAAAAGAAACCATGGCCAAAAGGCAATTATCAGGACTGTGAATTAGACAAGAGGCAATGTATGCCTTTCATAGTAGTAGCAGTAGTAGTAGTAGTAGTAGTAGTAGTAGTAGTGTATTTTCCAACCGCATGAAATATGCTCTGTGCAATGCAGGTGCTCTACAGGCTATCTACATGCCAGGGAGAGGTGTGTATCAGCTATCTCAGATATGGCCAAATATAATGAAAATTTTATAGAACATAACTTGTTTAGAACTTCACCAAACACTGGAAAAATGACATTTTTTTGTTTAGAACTTCACCAACCACTGGGAAAATGACATGTTTAAGATAAAACAAGGTTTTTTATATACTTACCAAGTAATTAAATAGCTATAGCTTCAACTAACATGGCAGCTTAAATTAAAAAAATTTGTGGGTAATGTAAAAAAGTTTAGTGCAGGGATTGTCCTGCCAATAATGGGAATGTTTGTGAACAAAGCAGACAACCTCATTCTGTTTTGTGCCTTATATCCATCGGAGGAGTAGGAGGGCTCCGATCATGTAATTACTTAGTAAGTATACATAAAACTTTATTTTATCATAAAACTTACCAAGTACAGTAATTACATAGCTGATTCCCACATTGACAGGAGGTGGGATACATGGACATACACTGTATTCTACTCCAAAACATTAAGACATACAATGAATATGAAACAGGAAAAGTTGCTAGCATTGAATACAATGCTTGTCGTTCCTTATTAGTTAAGAAAGCCTGCAGTAGAAAAGTGCCTCTGGCTGGTGCTCAACTTAACCTGTAGCAACGTGCAGTATAGCCAGGAGCGCCTGCTACTTAAGTGGGAGCTTTGCAGCGATGGAGGAGTCCGATGGCTAGCAAAGCATCACCGGAAGTATTGCAGAGAATGAGCTAACTGATGTCTAGCAAAACTTCAAAAAGTGCCCTTGCCTGAGCACAGTACCACAACTAAAACAACCAGATAACACAGTCACCTACACTGAAATAAAAACCACGACCCATCCACTGAGAGTGGTGGATGCTCCAGGTACACTGTAGCCCCCGGCCCCCACAAAACTCGGCACCTTACCACAAGGTGAAGAGATAGTAGGAGAAAATCTTATGCTTCCCTCCACGATACCATGCCAGTTACTAATAATCACAAGGTACAGGCAGTCCCCAGTTATCGGTGATCCGGTTTTATGGGGCTTGTCTAGCTATGAAAAATCACAATTTTTAAAAGTAAATTGTATTTTTCCTAACTATACAAACCCGAGGTCCTTTACATTAGGATTACTTTCAGGCATAGGCTGGAAATGGCCGTTGAACTTCAAACAAGGTGGTTAGGCAGTTAACTACTGTCCGGGAGGCGGGAGTACCGCCTGCCCGGATGTAAACATTCCAATTTGCCTTTCGGCCCAGGTATCAGACTGAGGGGTGGTATGAGATGGGCGTAAAATGTAAAGGACCTCAGGTTTTGCATAGTTAGGAAAAATACAATTTACTTTTAAAAATTGTGATTTGTTCCGACACAATATACAAACCCTCGGTCCTTTACATTAGGAGACTCGCTGGTTGGAGGGAGGGAATCTGAGTGAGTCTCAGAACTAACTGGAGTTCACCACCTTGTCTTCCCTTCCTGGTCGATGAGAGCAAGAAAGGAAAAAAACTGCCTCTGACAAAATGATCGGGTTTGAGAAACTTGGGATCAGTTGTCAGACTTCTGAGTCCTTTGCATGAAAGAGGAAACGTCAGTTCATGCAAAAGTAGGCTAGGAAGAACTTGGAGTCGGATGACATAAAGAAAGGCAATCACAAGCAGTGGGTTTGTCTTACAGTCATGGTCTCCTCCCCCTCCCTTGCAAGGGAAGGAATGGGGTTTCATCAACCTGAACAGAAAATAGAACGGAGCTCCTGTTGGGTGCTTACCTGCATCGACCGCCAGATCCAGCATGTAACAGCACGCCCGCTCCCTGCCCGTGGGAAGAGAGCCAGGATGGGGGAGAAGGAAAGAGGCCAGTCACTCCACATTCATTCTCCAATCACAATCAACAGACATCTTAGGTGAGATGCAACCTGTCCTGTTAGAGGAGCCAGATAAGCTACATAACTTGTTGAGCAGCCACCAGGACCCAAGGAAAAAAAGTGTCCAAGGACTTGTGAGCAACATCCCAGAGGTAGAAGGAGGTGAAGGTAGTCTGCTGGGACCACTCCGCCTTCAGCACCTGTAAAACCGACATATTCTTCCAGAATGCGAGGGACGGACCAATGCTGAGGACCTCGTGAGTTCTCCGGAAGAAGCCACCGGTGTCGTCTTCTCCTGCAGCAGGATACGCTCTCCTTATCGTTCACGAAGCCAGAAGGAGATGGTGTTCTTGGACACTTCTTCTTGGTCAAGCCAGTACTAACGAAGAGTCGTCGACGCACTCAGGCCGGAGGACGTCAAGTTCTCTTCAGATAGCGCCACAGCACTCTAACAGGACACATAGCATCTCGTCTGGTTCATTACCTACAAAGTCCTCTAGGAGGATCGAAGGACTGGAACTGTGCATCAGGGACTGAAGGATTCTGAGTCTTAGCGACGAAATCTGGGACGAAATCACATAACTGGATCCCCATCCCCTAGAGTGTTTGAACATCGAAAGTCCGTGTGGTTCACCACACTCTCTGTCTGCGATGACATTCCTCTAGCAGGAAATGTACCTGGCTGACAGCTATCCCGAGTCTGGCGACTCATGCAATCGGCATTGTCAACTGGTGGAGTGGAGGGTCCAGGCCCCATTGCTTGGAGTCATGCCTACATGTGGGTCGCTCATCAGTATCCCTGGGTGTCCATCACTCGATCGAACTCTTGAGAGCCAGGAAGGCTATCTCGAGTTCCAGGATGTTGATGTGAAGGCGCTTTCGTCTTGGTGCCATATTCCCGAAGTCAGCCATTCCTCCAGGTGTGCGCCCCATCCTCGGTCGATGCATCTGAAAACAGCAGCGTCCTGCTGGGGAGTATGCAGGGATACTCCTATCAAGAGGTTCCTGTCGTCCATCCACAGAAGACGGTCCGCACCTGGTATCCTGCGGAAAGAGGAATGAGGAAGGACTGGGGTCTCGGGACTGGGGGACCATCTCCTTTAGTCTCCACTGTAGAGACCTCAGGTGAAGACGCCAATGAGACTGGCTTCTCCAGCCGGCGACAGGTGAATGCACTGCCACTGCCTGGAAAGCTAATTTCAACAGCTTTCCAGAGGGTAATGGTATGAACAGCTTTCAGGAAATGTGATATGAACAGCTAGGCAGGCACTGATTTGAACAGCTTTCCAGGGCTGGCTGCTCCTGTTGTGCCTGGAACAGTGCATTTGGCCACGAACCTGAATGATTCTGAGAGTCCAGGAAAGACTTTTCGGCTGATCCACCGAGTCTATCAGCATGCCCAGGTACTTTATCCTCTGCTTGGGATGAGATCTGATTTCTCGAGGTTCACCAGATCCCAAGATCGGCAAAACTCAAAGACCAATCTTTCTGTCCTGCAACTGCAAGCGGAGCCCAGACCAGCCAGTTGTCGAACACCTTTCCCTATCTCCTGGTGGAGACCAAGCTGGTCCCTACCAGAAGACTCTGGGGCAACCTGAGCTTGTCTGCCACTGAAGCATTCCTCTGCCTGGAATGCATCTCCTCGAGGACAAAGCGGAGAGGTACTTGTGAGTGGTCGGGCCCAGGGGTATTTGGAAATCGCATCCTTCAAGTCCAGCTGAAAACGGGAAGTCAGGCCTCCTGATGGAAGCAAGCACGGATGGGCGCTGTTTCCATCGTGAACCAAGTCTGGTGAACGAACTCGTTCCAAGGAGAACTCTATGACTGGTCTCCATCACCCTGTGCTTTCTCTAGAGATATACAGCTGAAAAGCCTGGAGACTGGTGCCAACTTCCAGCATGTCTTCCAATTCTTGCAGTGTGCGGTGTCCTTCGGAGTTCCTGGACGTCCAAGAGCGGAGATGGACTGGGAGTATGCCAGGTACATGCGCCCTGAGTAGAACTCTGGGAGAAAACCAGCGAGAGTTCTTCCTGTCCGACCGTGCCCCTTGGAAAGGCGGAGGAGGTAGAGGGGACAGGTGAGAGGGACTGGGCGCTCCCACTGGCCTTGCTGGCAGAACCAACAGGGGCAGCGCCCGGGAGCAGTCACCAACCAGGTGACCGATGACGACAGCCGGGCTGGAGAGTCCTGTCGCCCAGTTGAAGCAGTTACAGAGGCCTGCAGAGCTGCTCGCGAGTCGAGGAAGACTTTCGCTCCCGAGCCAGGCTGGCCACGCCCAGGACGCTGCCGGGACTGGGAGGGTGTCAAGATCTGGCTGGCTGGTACCACGCGCTGTCCCGGCAAACTCGGGCGCCCTCAGTCTTCTTCGAGGTCGTGGCCTCAGGAAGACTGAGCAGAACCTCTTCTCTGCTTCCCAGGCGTTGGCCCCAAGGACCGAAGCACTCCAGTCCCGGGAACCTGGGAGTGGTCAGAGTACCAGCAGCAGGAAAGAGTCAGCACCTGCATGCCGGACTCTTTCTCCCGGACCACGCGGGTCTTGCGAGAAGTTTCGGATATCAGCCTTTGGTACCCAGGTCTCCTTCAGATCCAGGTCAGCTGTCATATATATATTGTATATATATATCCACCAGCTCTCTAGGGAAGAGAGGATATACCCAACAAAGAGTTCATTCCTGTAGGCAATATATATGGACCTACAGACCTGGAGAACTTACGAGCGTCTCTTTATAACAGGTTTTAGTTCGATGGGATTAGCAATTAATATCCCACGACAATATTTTGAAAATATGTATTTTAAATTTCCCCAGGCGACTGGCGCGGGCAACAAACGATTACAATCAGGCAGCTGTGAAGGATTATGCACGTTGGCCGGGAGGCTGGAATAGGTAGGCCGCCAATGAGCTAACCTCACTCTCTCCGTTGTGTTGGAAGTTACTCTCAGTCAGTGTTCGTTTGCAATTTTGTGCGTTTGTAAATACAGGTAGTCAGAGTCGGATAACCTGTCTTACGATAATTCGAAGTTTCACGATGGTTAGTTAGCAGTTAATACCGATGCGACAATATTTAGAAAATATTTTTAAATTTCGAGGCGGGTACAGGCTGTCTTGCGACACTACAACTGCCCGAGAATCAGGCAGCAAGCAGAGACCACCACAATAGACCAACCTTTTTCTCCATCCCCAATTCCATCTTCTAGTTAAAAATAAGAGAATAATAAAAGCACTCCCTTAGTAACATTATATTCTGGCAGTAAAATCGTACAGCCTAAACAAAACGAGACACTGTTGTTTTGCTAATAATCGAATCAGATGGGGCAACTGTTTTGCTTGTATTTCAACCATCGTCAGTTAAACAATTATCCCAGTTATGTTAAAGTGACGCTAAGTACTGATATGTTTTTGCACAACCCTTATCCGCTTTTGGAGCAAAGATCGGCAAGGAAATATACGCTGCAGTAAATTTAAGCTGCAAGTTGTAGCTGACGTTGAGAAAATTATCGTACATTGGCCCATGGATGAAACCAGTCTCGAGGGACAAATAAAAATTGGAAAGTATTTTAATCAAAACTGCTGGACATGAAAGAACAGGCATAGGCTGCTGTTTTCAACCGATAAAAGATACATAGAAAAGCTGAGAGACTGCTGATGATGAAATCAGGAGAAAGGCGGAGCGGCTCGTTTGAGTTTTTTTGTTTAAAATAAACGTACTGGCAACGCCATCTACTAACGAAAAAAATGGCTAACATAATTTCACAACGAGACATATTTAAGTTATATAGCGACATAAAAACACTTCATATAACGTAAGGAAAACTGATATGGGACCTATTCTCCACCTATCTAGAGATTCATTTCGCCGAACTAGAAGCAAGAAATGCCCTTTGAAGCAGGAGTTTAAATGCACAGTGGAAAATAAAGACCCGTCTGATCGATTCAAAACCAAAGCATTTGATCGCTATGGCCGAATTCATAATGCAAAAGCAATATATAAGAATATTTATGATTGGATTCAGTGTAGTAAAGCATAACTTTTAAAAGATCCATGGAAAAGATGCACAGGCTTATTTTGATCTTTGGCTATAATACGGTCATTATGTGAAAATAGAAATACAGTATAATGTAGGCTAGGCTATGATATGATATACAAAGTGCAGGCCAGCCTTGTTTGTTATTCAATTTCTTCTTTATACTGACTTATCATGTCAGTCTGCATTGTCCCTGCAGAATTAGCTGCGCACTAATAATTACTATAACCATATGTATAAAGTATACTGTGTAGTGTAGGCTAGGTTACCATATGTATAGATGGTACTGATTACCTAGTGTAGGCTAGGCCATAGCCAGGATTCTGATTTTTCGGGGATGGGTTTTGGAGACCTAACCCCATGGGTAGTATGGGAATACCTGTATATGGAATGGGGATATATATATATATACTGGATATATATATAGTGTAGAATATAATGGGAGCAGCGACAGTACAAATGTTGCTTAATATCAAATTCAGAGCCTACTCACCTCAGGAATAGGAAGCCAGGAGGGAGAATCGAATGTTACTGAAGGGAATTTAACCTGGGTATCAAGGTGTGAATACCGATTTGTAACCTAGACATATGGCCGGATATATAGTGGCTATCGTTGCCGATGTGGATAAAGGATTTCATGAGAATTATATAAGGGGAATTTAATATTAGCCATATTTGTAGCCATGATTGTCCATAAATCACATGTGATAAAAACCTGATATATATATATATATAGGTTATATATAGCCTATATATATATATAACTATATATATATAATATATATATATATATATATTTATATAATAATATATATATATATAGGAATAGGTCCTCATATATATATATATATATATATAATGGGATATATATATATATATACATATATATATATACATCGTCGGGGCGTATATATATATATATATATATATACATATATATATATATTCCTCCTTATATATATATACATACATATATATATACACATATGCAAGGCGGGCATAGCATATATATCGGCCTTATATACATATACATATAGGATATATACGCTGGGGATATACATATGGATATATATATATATCAATATATACAAATATATATATATATAAATTATGAAAATAGCAGTCATATATATAAATAACAATATATATACAGAAAACAAATTGGGAATATATATCCGGGCATACATATATATCGGACATATATATAAATATACCTATATATACATATATAATATATAATGTAAAGGACAGATATATTGTATATATATATATATCAATACATATATATTTCACATAATATATATATATATACATATTTATATACCTCGCAAGGATATATATTTATGCCATATAGGCCATATATATACATAATATTATATATATATATATTATTATATATATATATATATACCCTATATATGGAATACATATATATATATCAAACTATCCAAGAATATTATAGTATCATTAGGAAGAATATATATAGTAATATAAATACAGGAAGAAGGAATCTACTTATTAAAAGAAAAAATAAATTAATATATATATATAAAATATATATAAAATACATATATTATATACATACATATGAATATACATTCTAATATATACATATATACATTTATATATGCAAATATATGAATATATATACATATATATATACATATATATATACATATATACTGGTGCTTCTGCTATACATATATATATATATGCCATATATATATATATGTATAGGCCTTATATATATATAGGCTCATATATATATTATACATATATATATATATGCAGATGCATATGATAATAATGGCAATTTATATATATACAAGAATATATTATTACGGAAGAATAATGCTACATATATATTCTACATAAAATATATACATATATATATACATATATATATATCATATATATACATGAAATATATATGAGATAAGAGAGAATACATTAATTAGGAAAATAAATATATATATACATATATATGGTATATATATATATGGTGTTATGAGGACTGTAACTGGCTATATGAATATATATATATATATATATATATATACATATATATATACTATATATATATATATGGAATGTATCTGTGTTATAAGCAGAATGATTAGGAATATATAGGTACCAAATATTAGGGATTTTATAATATAGAGTCATTTAAATCCTAACATGTAAACAACATTGCATTTTTAAAGGATGATTTTACCTAACATACAAGGCGGAGGTCCTTTACTTAATGGGGGAACCAGGCTAAAAACTGATCTTTAACAAGGCAGTGCAGTGGTAACTACTGGCCAGGTAGTTGGGTGGTGACAGTGGGGAACCAAGCTACCGTTTAATTGTGGTGCCAGAAGTTGGGTTTACTTTCGGCTTAAAACGCCTGTCTGATGCGGACGTTTTCCACCTCTCTGCTCGACCTTCCTGGATGCTAAAGTCACCTTTTCATGGTGTGTTTGTTTCTGCTTTTTCTTTATTACTTCAGTACAGCTGAATGTTTGTAATAATGGATGAGCTAAACAAACCCATGATTTCGGATATGCCTGTGCACGGATATGTCCTGGTAAAGATAGGGAAATGTGGCGCCTTCCGCTGTAATGCAGACTCAGAAAATAATCCCTTTGCTTAAAAATGTAGGAAATTAGCAAGGAACTAATTAATTAAATACTGTTGATGAACCTAACTAATGAGTATATAACTTTGGTTAAAAGCAGTAATAACAATTAACTAGGCCTAAATAAAGCGTAAAGGAGACTAAAATCGCTGAGGTCCTCATCTTCGTACCTTCAACTCCGACAGTTGTTATGAAAATTGGTATCTAATTAATAAATTTTTCTAAATCTACTAGTGATGTCGTTAGTAGGCTTGGGTAGATTAAATAAGTACATAGGTTAATTTCCTTCTAAATGACTTTTTAACAAGTTTTTTGGTTAATAACAATCATTCACATTCAATTTTTATCATGAATGTAATTAACCTGTAATTAACCTCTGATGTCCACCCAATAGGGGTTTCCATACACGATCTTCACAAGACAGAGCAAATGCGTCTGTTTGGAACAGTGAATATCCCATCCGGTAAGTGCAATAACTTGTTAGTGTTTGGGTACCCTGCCCCGGCCAGTATTAAACATGTTAGGGACATTCCATTTGTCAGACAACAAACAAAATGCACCGCCAGTGTTCAGAAGCACTAAAAAGTGTGAGAAAAACCAGTTTGAAGGCAAAAACAGGCGTGGAAAGCTGAATGTTTAGTGAATTACTGCCTAGTGTTACAACATGTGACAACTATTACAAATTACATATGGTTCACACATTTGGGTTGGAATTGCAGGAACACATTATCCAAAAGGGAAAGGCGCTGGTAACGGGTGTAGAATGATGTGAACAGGTTCTGCAGATGAAAAAAACCTAACCTTTTCTAGAATGTCATATCCTGACCTGTTTCAGAATGTACCTTCCTAACCTCATTTAGAATGTTTGAGTGACCTGACTTGGCGGATTGGGAAGGTTAGTGTATGGAACCCCAAGTAGCAATAGATCCTGATCTCATCATTCTGCAAGCGGTAAAATTTAAGACTACTACTGCAGCCTGCTTCCCACCAGTCGGCGACCGCAATATTTACCAACTTTGGCTTGTGCTTTTGTTTATGTGTATGTATTTTGGGTATCGCTAGCTTGTTACCGGTGACCAGAAAATGTATTTTCTGAGCAATTACATCTTACCTAATAGTTTCAGCAGTTTGGGTACCGATATGAGTAGTACACACTTCAAGTATATATGACAGGAAAAATCGTCATACCTGGCAGTAGTAGTAGTAGTAGTATTAGAGGAGTTTTCCCTTTGTGACGGATCACTCTCGTGTTCATGTTTAGTGAATGTTAATGTTTAGTGAATGTCTGGTAATTATTCAGTGAATATAGCGAGTGTTTAGTGAATGTTTAGAGTGTAAGTGTTTAGTGAGTGTTTAATGAGTGATTAGTGAACGTTCATTGACTGTTTAGTTTAATGAGTGTTTAGGGATTTAATGAGTGTTTAGGGTTTAGTAAGTGCTTAGTGTATAATGAGTGCTTAGTGAATGTTTAGTGTATAATGAGTACTTAGTGAATGTTTAGTGTATAGTGAGTGCTTAGTGAATGCTTAGTAAGTGTTTAGTGTTTAATGAATGTTTAGAATTAAGTGCGTGTTTAGTGACTGTTTACTGAGTGTTTGGGGTATAGTGAGTATTTAGTGAGTGTTTTGTGAGCATTTAGTGTATAGTGAGTGTTGAGTATTCAGTGAGTGTTTAGTGTTACTGAGTTTGAGTGTATAGTAAGTGTGAGTGTTTAATGAGTGTAAGTGTATTGTGAATGTTAGTGTTTAGTGATTGTACAGTAGTTTAATTAGTGTTTATTGACTGCATGCAACCAAAGTCCTGTAATTTACGGGAACCATTTATGCTAAACATTGTTTAGATCCAAGAGCAGATACTAAGGCCTTGACTGCAATGGTTGGAGCGCTTAGGCCAACTTTTTTTTGCAAGTTAATTTTCTCTGTGAAACTGGGTAATATATAATAATAATAATAATAATAATAATAATAATAATAATAATAATAATAATAATAATAATAATAATAATAATAATAATAAAGCTTAGTACTATGAACTGAAATGAGACCTTTCAATATGGCCGCCCGAGGCCAAGCGCTAGACAGGGAGATCGCCACTCCAGTCATTGACGCTCTGTGCAATATACCGAGACCACCGAAAGACAACCCATTTTCGGTGGCCTTGATTATACGCTGTAGCGGCTGTATAGAAAACTCGATTGCACCGAACTTTCTTCGGCGCATTTTTCACTTGCCACACTGATGGTTCGAGTTTACACGTGCCTGCATTGATATTCATATTCTTGCCACACTGATGGTTCGAGTTTACACGTGCCTGCATTGATATTCATATTCTTGCTGAAGCTTTCTTCTATAAAACTGGACTAGATAATGTTTCTTTCTGGTATATTATTGGAATAAACTTTTTTCACCCCAGCCCAATTGATTGTAAGATACATTTGTTTTGCCGTTTTACTTTTTTCCCAATGATTTTCCAGTTTGGTCAAACTCGAAAATCACTGAGAAGGAGAATTTGTGACATGCCAGTCTTACAGATCATTCGTCCTCTACTAATCTTTGCAAGACATAACTGTCTGTCTCCCCCGGCATAAATCTTAGTACAGTTATTACATGGTGTTTTATAAACACCGGCATCAGTGTGTTTTTTTTATTACAATATACATTAATAAGCCAACTACTCAAAGTTTGGAACGGTAAAAAAATAAATAAATAAATGGATTGTCGGATGTAGGGTACTCACACTTTCCTGTTTTCAGCGTAGAGCTTTATCTGTCTGTTAAGTCCTTTGTAGTATACACTGTATTTGCTTCACATTGCTGATAGCCTCCTCAGCGATATATCCTGTGCAGAGTAACTGGGTCAAATGTTCGAAAACATACAATAAACCCCTCCATAAAAGATTTTGCACTCAACTATGATCTTCACTGAGACCCCGTAATTTGAGAAGTGGACGTAGGGAAAGCTGCAAGTATGCTTCCTATATTGGATGGAAAATTATTTTGTCTTTTCTCTTGTGCATAGAATATTAAGGAAAGCAGTTTACCATCTTTTCCTTCACTAAGGATTTAACATTTGGCACCAAACAATTGTAATAAAAAAAAAATAACTGTAATCTGTGGAGCTATTGTTCCAGAATGTGAATACCGTAGACATCTATGTATCTTAACCATATCATTCTTTGAGGTTCAAAGGACGCCAGATCTTACAGCAATTAATTCATTTTAATGTTGCATCAGTGCAAATATGTTCTTCTTAAGGTCTTCATTTCCTACGAAGATAACACTCATCATCAATCGGGACTTTACTAATAATGATAACACATTTGGCTAAGCAGTGTGATGTTGACAGAGTTTTCTGGCAATTCTATTTTTGTCCTAAATCTTCAGTGTGTTTTACATGTGACAATAAGGTTTATAGAAAGGAATAAAAAAAATCAGTCATGAAATTTAGGACATAAAGCCAAGCGGTGGGGCACTAAGTCATTCGGCACCTGAAGATAGTGAAAACGGGGAGATAATTTTGGACAGCAAGGCAAGCTAAAATGGACAGGGTGAAAATGTAGAGATATGTAGAAATGGCAGAAAGGTTAGTATGCGTCCACTCACAGCATTTTTTTTTATAAATACAGCCATACTGGAAGAAATGCGATGACAGTTTGGTGAAAAATATATATTGTAATTCATTTTGTAAGGAGGGGGTTGGATGAGAGTAACATCTAAAGCTGCAAAACATGGGGACTGGCACAAAATATGTAGCTGGTTCAAGGCGTTGCTTAGAATCGTTTGTGAAGGAGTGTAAAGCAGCAAATATTAGGGATGTTTCACTGCCAGGGTTGCCACCTCAAGCTCAGAAAAATATAGATTGTACAAGGAGGAAAAGTTATGGCGAGAGGAGCGAGCCCTTTCAGCTGGGGCATTCTGAGGCTGTGTGCAGCTAACATGAGGGTGAGGAAGACATGTTTCATATTTGATGAGGACTGGAAGATCACTTCTTAAGTTGTCAGTTATCAGTGAAGTGACAAGTCTATACAAAATCATAACTAAATGACATGCTGTGACGTAGACAATGAAATAATATATGTACACCATCAAGTTTATTTTATTCCTTCAGAACTATACAAAATAAAATGCAGGATTTATTTCCACTGCTAAACTACTATAGGCATTGAAAAGTAACATCATACAAATTTTTAGTGAATCAGGGAAACAGACTATGGATATTGGTCATTCCCAGCCAGGGGGGAGGTTAGTGGGGTAGGGGGGTGCGAGACAGACCTCTCATCGCCCGCGAGTCATGTTATGCCAGGTACTTTACACTACTGAAGACAACCATTGACAAAGGCATAAATTTGCAGATTGACTGAAAAATACGTTCATGTAATTTTAAAATGATGTTCAGACAGCCAAATGCCAATGCAGAACAAATGGCATTCTGTATTGGTTCAATACAGAATGCAACCTCTCACTTTCCAATACAGAACGAATCTGTATTTTACAGAAGGGTGGCAACTCTAATTCACTGCACAGATATCAATCAACACGTCAGCAGTTGAATTCAGGTGGCTGTTCCACTATCCAACAGTGTGAGGAATAAAGGACCTCTGGAACTGAGAAGTTCTACAGCAAGGGACATTTACTGCATATTGGTGCTGCTGTTCAGCAAATCTGGTTGATCTTGGCAGGAAAGAAGGATCAGGGATCAATTGTGAATGCAAAAGATCTCTTTTAAAATATAACTTATGAAAAAGTGACAAACAAGAGACCATTCGTTGATGGTCCAAGTCATGACTGATATTTTAGGAAAAAGAAACCTACCACTGTAATCATTCTATCTAAATGAGATAAATCTCTAGCAGAAGCTTATTTCCACACCAGAGAACAGTAGCCTATACTAGTAAAGGAAGGACAAATGACCTAAAACAGGTTGCACTGATTTTATCAGTTATAAATATACGAGGCCTTACATACATTACCTAACTTCAGTGCAGCATTTGCTGACACTTTCATTAGATGTTTCTCAAAAGTAAGATGCAAGTCAGAAGTTACACCAAGTATAGTTAAAGCTTCAGACTCATTTAGCATAGTCCCATTGACTTGGAAGGAAGGATGAGGTGGAAAATCTGTGCGAGATCTGCTAATCAACAGTGTTTTCGTTTTATTGGAGTTCAGCCTCGTACCCCCACCAACTACACCATTCACTAATCCACTCCACTCCATGTCACTATTAAGGGCAGCTTTATTTCTCACAAATGGAGACTTTACTACACCCACATATGTTGCAACACTGGGACACTGAACAATCTTGTTTTTCAGGTCAACAACCATATCACTTGTACAGCACCAAAATTAACAGCGGAACAAGAACACTACCCTGTGGAACTCCAAACACAATAGGCCTGTGGTTACTGCAGTCTTCAGATATACCATTCTTTGGAACAGGCACTGTATTACTAAGCTTGCACTCATCTGCAAAGATACTACCTCAAGATAAGAATCTATAGAGTCTGCTAATCTTGGGAGACATACTAGAAACCTTTTTAAAAAACAAAGGGAAGAATCCACCAGGATCTTCTCCATCCCGGCTACCAAGATTATCAAGAATTTTCTTAACATTCCTAGAGAAAAATGTAAATTTAATAAGAACAGGTTCAGGATGGCAAGTACCAGGAAGGGGACATCCTCAGCCACTCACTTAGCTTCAGAAGCTTGATGAAGCAGTTTACCCTTTTTCTTAGTGCCAGTAACCATTCTACCATCATCTGTTATTATTGGTGGGATGGAAGACGCGCCTGACCCAAAGACAGATGATGCCAACTTGGTCCACCACAGTTGAGGCTGAGTAATTCCATCAAGTTTCCTGTTTGACAAATTACAGTATTGTAATTTCTCTCGTCTACTGTATATGGTAAGTTCTATTTGCAACATGACGAGACTCCAATAAGCGGTGTAATTTTCATGTGAGGAATTTCATCTTCATGTGTTGAATTTGTTCCATTTGTCATGGTATGCTAGTCAACATGTATCATCAAACTATGGCTGGTCATTTGTCCTGAACTTGATGACCTTTCTAGGGACATATCTTACTAAAACAACCATCAGCATTTCATTCAACTTCCTCTTGGGATCTGGATCTGATACAGCATCTGACAGATAAGTGCCTGACAAGCTTCAGTGAAGCAATTCCAATTGGCTCTAGATTTCAGCCAGACTACTTTCCCCTTGTTGGCATTAGGAATATTCTGATTGACAGATAGATTCATCTCAACGGCAAAATGATTGGAAGGGCCTATATACTTGCAGACCTTGGACTTGACAGTAGCTAGAACATCTGTAAATATGGGGCCTAGCCTACTACCAGAAATATATGTGGATTCCTCAATTAGCTAGAAAAAATCAGAGGATGTACAGAACTCGAGCACACGGGCCAAGTGATCTGTGAAATCTGAAATAAGCCACTCACTGCGCTTTGCATTGCAGTCTCCACAAACTTTGAATCCCGTGAATAACCCGTACTATTCCTCTCCAAGAGACAGTCATACACGAATTGTCAATACTTGATTGCAGTAAATCGCGTAAACATAAACATGTACTTACTGAAAATCATGAAACAAAGAACTTCATGGCAACTACATTCCAAGTTTTTCTGATGATAAACAGGTCCAGAACTAGTGTATATAGCCATACCTCATGAGTCAGGGCCATCAAACCCTCGGATTAAAAATTGAACCTCTGACTTGTTACTACTTACAAGTGTCTTGGATAAAAACATCAAATCGCAGTTATGGGCACAATCTGGGAGATCATGAAAATTTTACCTTATGCCTCGAATGTTTGAGTAAATTACTCTGCAATTTTTCTTACAGTAATGAGTTACATGATTAAGCTCAATGTCTACTGAAAGAATCAAAATTAACAAAAAATTTGAAGCAAATCTAAAAAGATTCATAACATAGTAAAAATCAACAGACCAACAAGAAAATAAACAAAAACAGTGTTTACAATAATTTCATTAAAAGGATGTATATATATATATATATATATTTTCCCTCAAGACAAGGAAATAATTGAATAAATTGATTGGAGCTAGTACTTTCTTCTTTTGAAATCTTCATGCTAGCAATAGGATAGTCATGAATATCAATTATTACATTGGCCTTTCCCGCCAATTCTACGCTAAGAGTTAAGCCAGTACATGACCAAGGCATCACACCCAAGACCTTAAAGAGACTACATTCTTATGCATTTTGGTTCTCCTAAATATGTCTCTGGACATATTTAACCTTACTGAACACTGAATATTGTATATTACATCAGCATTTCTGGGGTTATATTCAATTAATATATCTCTACATGTACAGTTATACTTCAGCATCACCCCTATGTTATTTCAAATAAAAAATTTAAAAAGGTTCCAAGAAAAGGCTTCGAGAAATCTTACGTTACAGAAAAATAAATCTTTTTATTGCTGGAGTACTCTAAATGGGAGTCCCATTATTCAAGTTAATAATAGTGGGTTTTCTCTTCTGTGAAGTTATGAATCATAAGTATTTATAATGCCTAAAAACTATTGATTGATTGATTATGAAATTTAGGTCTTGAAGACCAAGTGCCAGAACCCACCATTATTATTCATTATTAATCAACATTTCCTTAGAATTCCAATGACATTATTCACATACATGTACCAAACCATTTGACACAACCGAACTGAAGGGGACAGCCTCATAAGAATTCGTTTCTACAATAAACCTTGCCTACTACTGTGACGAAACTTGAAACATTGCCCATAATGAGAAATTCTAGACATTCACTTGCTCTTCTTCAACTAGGTTAATTTTGGATTTCAAATCAACTTCTAGTTTCTGCATTGCATCAGGATGACAGTTTCCAAAAACAACTGGCAATGTTTTGAGCTATTATTAAAAAAGTTTAGATGACATGAAATGACCAAATAACTTCTGATAAAAATGGGCAAACACTTTTTTCAGTACATAAACCTTAGGTAGCTCGAGTTCTCAGCACAAAATACAGCAAGAATACTAAAGGGTCATGGTAGCAACCTCTTCGGCCCATACATGAATTGCCTTCAAATTTAGTCAAATCTTTTGATCTTTATCAACCTATAAAACTGCCCTACTTTGTTTTGCTGCAATTCTGACCACTGAGTACCTTCAGGGCTGCTCTGTAAGGATCAAGAATTTAAATTGGAGTGGTATGAATTAGGCAACTTTTTAGAGAAAAGGAACCAAAACAACAAAGCTATTATAAATCTTTCATCAAAACTTCATTCATTTTTATATCTTGTATCTCAGGATTATATCTTGTATCTCAGGACAATCATACACAAATAAAACAAACACATTTATTTCAGGTACACACAACATAGGGAATGTCAAAGTCTTACATGTACCTATATTTAGAACTAAACAATTTGTCCCTATCTTGATCATGAATCTTCTTTTTTGATCCTGATAAAACATTTGTTTAATGCAAGATCATGTGTTACTGTATTTCAAATAAAATATTTTACATTATTTTATACAAGGAATCATGAACTCTGTATCTCAAACATGCTATCTTTAATGTGTGCTGAAATCATTAGTTTACCTAAAAAAATAAGTAATAATCATAATCTTATTTACAGTATGCTTACATGACAATGCCCTCTCAAAAAAAGGGATGGATATCAACTTTTACTCCTTTGTTCAGCATTGATAACAAACAAAAACTAAGAACCTAAGGAGAAAACACAAGGGATGGGAATCAACAATCCTAAGGTTTCCTAAGGACTCAAAAGAAACCTACAGATAAATAGACCAGACTTGAAAAAAGCATTATACTGTATATGTAAAAAATTATGTTTTGTTAAAACACAAATCATGATTAACAGCCTTTTTACAATCTGGGATACTATGTTACACAGATCTGTGGCCACTTCCATTGTGAACTAGTATTTCCTAAAATTTCCCATCTGGAAACGGTCATTCTGGTCCATGAGGGACATCGCCATCGAACTTATCGACTGTTGGTTCATGTGATGATGGGGGTTGTTTCGGACCATGTCCATTCCCATGTTTCCGCTGCTTCCTCTGCTGTCACTCATGCTGGCACTGCTACTTCCGCCCCATCTGCAAGGATATTTTTCCACCTTACAATTAAGTGAGAAAACTAGATTATCAAAAAACTTGATTATGACCAATTTTAACAAACTGATATTTGAAGTTTTGAGCTAAAATAATACCAAATTCACCAAGTACATGACAAGACACCCTAAAAACTCCATGAAACCTCTCACTAATAACTCACAGCAGCTAAATTACCTACAAAATTGAACTAATTTATTCACTAATAACACACTTGGTTCACCTCATTACCACTCATCCCGTCACACAGCCAAATTCACAAATACTGACTTATCCTACACTACTCCAAGGGTACTTCTCCCTTATAATAGTATCCTTCCCTTAGTGCAATACTCTTTGCTAATCAGCACCTTATCATAATGAACTGATCCCTTGCTAGCACCCTGGACATGACATTCTATTTATAAAATTAAACTTCCAATTAATTTCATTTTTATATATCTTTGATGGGATTAATACTCTTAACACTGGTAGTAGGGAGAATATTTTACCTAGAATTACAGTAATGCCAGACCCTGTCACTTCCCTACAAGCAGTTATATATGTAAGCATCTGATAAAAAACTGCCTGAGAGAGAGAGAGAGAGAGAGAGAGAGAGAGAGAGAGAGAGAGAGAGAGAGAGAGAGAGAGAGAGAGAGAGAGAGAGAGAGAGAGAGAGAGATATTTAGTCTGAATTTTAACCGTCCAACAGCCATTTGAAATTGTACTGCATTTATATAAAAATCATGTAGTTGGATCGGCCGTAACACAATATGGTATTTAAAATATCGTAATATCACTTTCATAACACAAACCCAAAATGTAAGGCAATTTCTGTTCAAAAGTTTTAAAACAATTCTTTCAATTCTTAGCATACTAGTCTTGCACCAATGCAATATCCAGATTTTCTGGCACAATACACGTCGATGCCTCTGGAATTAACGTTTGCTACTACTTTTCAATATTAAGTATGTCTGCAGTCGAGATGAAAAGAAGTCACATTGTCAAATAAAGCTTCACATAGTCAAGTGTTACTGATCTTTCGTACTCTCAGTTTATTACTATTCTTTTGTGTTCTCAGTTTATTAATTACTCTTCATTTCTGCACATCATATACACGTAAAATTTCCTTCACAACAATCGAATCAATAATGATAAACACTTCCATCATAAATGGCAATGACCTTATTCTTTGTTATTTATTCATAAAGAGTGCATTTGCAATGGTAACACTACCTGGACCCTTTAGTTTGTACAGTATCCATCAAACACCACAAACTTTGTGAACCTGCTGATCTGCAGCAGATCTGTTGGTCTATGTTTTCCCAAGCTCATTTCCTTCTGCTTGAGTCACTGGTTCTTCACGTACTTTAAAGCCTATCATCAAACTGTTCCAACCTTATAGTAGGTCCTCGCCTTACGACGGGGGATCCGTTGATTTCCGCCATAAGTCTACGTTTCTCCGTTATCGACGCCATAACTTGATGTTGCATCAAGTTACAGCGCCGTTAACTTAATGCCTATTCTTACCATTAGCGTCATCAATGGCTCTTGCCGCGCTGTAACTTGATGCAACATCAAATTATTGTGCTGTAAAACGCCGCTAACGGTGCTGAAAAAGCGCCCTATGATTGAATCTGCCTTAAGCTGGCGACGCACTGTAACTGCGAATATTGACAAAATCCCTTATTCCCATATTTTTTTCTTGCTCTAAGGCCAATATAGAGTAAATATACTTCATAATTTCCCTATAATTTCAGCTTTGTAAAATAAACTTCACGACTGTCAGTTTCTTTTTTTAGTCTTTGGCAGCCCATTATTACTTCCTATTATGTTATTTCTAAGTTTTGTCATTTTACATTTACATACTGGTTGGTTGCATGTTGTTGTTATTAATGCCAGCATGAAAGGTGTCCCTGCTATCTGTGAGATGTTTCATTTTGGACTGCATATAATGGTGGTTGTTTGTTCTAAACAATGGGTGGTAGTTGAGTAAAAAGAGTATGTCAGCAGACTTGCCTGCCTTGGCACTGATGTTGTGGGTCTGCCAGTCAGCAAAGGAGTCTTCTTGTCTGATGGACTGCTTTGCCTGTTCAGTGTTCTCCCATTCTTTCCGCACACGCCTGTAAGATGACTCACTACTAGCCATGTATGCTTATCACCTACCTCTGCCTGATGCCCAGCTCCTAACCAAACCCATTCCACTCTAGTTTTGTCTGGAGACCAACAAGGGTATCTTCTCCCGTCTCTGGTCATCTCAACTATTCAACTGCTTCACCCTCTGCCCCAAGTACCCCTCTCATGCATTGTACAGTATACTGACTGACCTGCCTGTTAAATTCTGTCTGCTTCATTTCTTACATGCTTGCAGACAGGCTTACTCGTTCATCTACTTCCTTGCAAATTGCCTAGTGCAGAAAAAAGGGGGGAGGAGACTAGGACGACGACTCCTTTATATTTCAATTTTCATGGGTTTTGCACCGATCAAGTCACACAAGTTACGGATGGTCTGTCTGAAGATGTGCCAAACCCCTCTAGCTTTTTCTCTTCACCATTTCACAACCTTCAGAGATGTACACTTCCAGAATTTCTTGCTACTACGTACATCTCACCTTTTAGTCTGATTATAGTTATACATATTCTAATCAAACTAAAACTAAATATGAATGTCCTACCTTATTCTTTTGGTTTCATCAACTCCTTAAGTAAACCACTTTGAATTTAAGAGCCTTGATCCTGGGCATACCAGTTTTCAATGAAGGATATTCAGCAATTTGGCCTCCCACTTGATAGCAATTCAGGCATTTATATGATATATGGGGTTGTCAGTGGTTGTTGGATACACAGCTGAGGGCCTAGATGGTGATATCATTGCAAGTGAGATCTTTATCGAAAAAGACTCATAAGAAACTACATTTTCATAACCAAAAGTAAAATTTAAATACATAACCTATGGCAAAGTACACTTTGCAAAAGCAGACGGTTAGAAATGGCTGACAAGAATTTCATCCAGGGTTTATACACTTTATAAACACTATATTGAATATCTTACAATAGTAGATTATCTCTAATCACAAAGCCCATCAACTTAAATTGACCTGTTTGTCATAAGAATTAAAAGGTAAAATTTCCTTTTATTTATGTTGAACCCAGTGAGACTGGCAACATAACTCATACCTAGTCCAGATGACAGTGGAGAAGTAACATGGAAGAAGAAACAGATATTCAAAAGGAAAAGTGGAAGGAGCCACAGAAAACAAAAGCATACAAAGAATTACACAGGTTGGTAGCAAAAGGAAAGAGGTGGCTGCCATATTCAGCAGTAAACTTATTTCCAGGATGAACATGAAATATGAATGAAAGAATGGATGCATCCAGCATTACTGCTCAAATTAAGAACAGAATTTAGTTCCTTCAAAAAAAAAAAAAACAGGACCTGTCAAATTTATGGAGAGTGGCACTGTCCTGGGTTAATATACTGTTGTCATTTACTACATCATTTTTATCCGCTTACAGATATTCATTTTTATAAGTGAAAAAAAAAAAATAAATAAAAAAGGCAGTTTTGGATATATGGAGCCTCTTACTAAAATCCAACTTGTTGCTGTATAAATAATTATCATCAATTTCGATTAAAATGAAAATGTGGCATTTTTTTACAATCTTTGCCGTATTTCTTAGTAACCTACAACACTATTAGGGTGAGTTGTGGCCCTTAAAAAAAAAAATAATAGTTAAGGATATATCTCTTAAGCTATCATCCTTAAATGGGTGCCACTAGAATCAAAGTGAGATTTCTTGATGAGCTGCTCACAAAACACAAGCTCCTACTGCAACATAATTTTATATTTATAGAAACCATGATGTACTGTCAATCATAAAAGATTCACTATCCATACAAGTTCTGCTTGGTATAAACCTAAAAATGGCATACAAGACTTTTTTTTTTTTAAAAGCAGTTATACAAACTGTCGAGCCAACAGGGTTAAGTAAAATCAACTTTATACCAAAGGAATGATATACATCTCTTGTAATCTCTAAGAAAAAGCTCACAGATCAAAACTTATCAAATGTTTATATGACTTTGAGATAAGCGCTCTGCAAAAGACAGTAATAAACTTCTATACTAGAAGGGAATTCCCTAAACTACAAAAAAAATGTTATTTGAAATTGAAAGAAAATATAGAGCTGTCTGGGAGCAAAAAGTCACTTCATAAAACTGATTTAAATACAATACGGAAAAATAATTTCAAAATGGCAGACCTAAAACCCCAGGTCAAAAAAGCAATCGACTTAATATCAGTTGAGAAAATGGCAAACACAGTCAAGCATTCAAATAAGCTGCAAGTAGATGATACAACAAAAGACATTTGTACAGATAAATATAAACTCATTTATACAAGCGATGTTACATCACCTGGTGAGGATTTTTACGCTATTTCTATACTGTAAATACTTGAATATTTCCAGTACTTTTACCTTTATTGAACATTTCTTTCTACTAATAAGTTTTTAAACCACATCTAATAGAAAATAGATAATAGTTCCTCAGTTTTCTCTTGTGCTCTCACATTGTGACACATTTTGTACACATGCACAAACACACAAAAACTGAATGAAACACACATAACAGGAGGCTAAGAATGGATCCAAACATCCCCAAGGGCGAAGAGAGTACTAAGATACACATTAGCATTAGCACCAAGACTTACATTATGGCAATTATTGATTGACAAAGATGGCACAATCAAGTCAGCTTTGACAGCAACAGCAGGAGTAAGATGACTGTGTAAACAAGTTAGTTGAGTAATAAAGTGTAGATATACGAAGTGCATACGGTGAGAGAGGTACAGAAACAGACAAGAGGACACCAATCCCTGAATTATTATTTACAAAAACATAGTAGGTGTTATCTTATTTTGTAGCTTTTATAAGCATAACTGGCATTTACTTCTGTGTAAATGCACCTATACAGCCTTAGGTATTTCAATATGACAATCAAGAATTCAGGAATACAGTGGACTCACAAAACGCACCGACTTACCTTAGGCGATGCTAGGCTGGGATAATTAACTATGCACAGTCCCATTATAATGACAAACTGAATTAGTTGCTTAAAAGAGGTTTGGAATTATTTCAAAATACCGCACTTACAATTACTCTTGTACGTAGAAATTCTCAATGAGTATCCTGGCTATATTTGTTATACAAAATTTTGGCATTTAACTTGGGAGTCCACTGGCAGTCTTCCTTATGCATGATACAATGGAATAGGGAACATGAAAGTCAAAATATGTAGGACTGAATCCAAACTGGGACAGATGAAGTTAAGGCTGGACTAGAATTAAATACCTGCAAGGATGCTACGTAATAAAACTAGACAACACATAAACATAAAAAATTGGGAAACAATCACAAATGCAAGACACATCAGAAATATTAGATACTGAAACAGAGAAATAAAAAATAGCAACTACTGCAAAAGCAAATATAATGAAGTGAAATTAAGAAAAAGAAAGTAAAAGCATAAGTAAAAAACTACAGTTCAACAGATCTGGTTCCATAACCCAAGTAAATGAGGGGCACTTTATTGTAAGGAACTCTCTTGGACTTGGCCCTGTATATACAGTACAGTATAAGGAAAATCCTACATATGATCTTTGCATGTTAAAACAAAAAAATCTGAATTCTAAGCAATCTGTAAGCAACTGTTTTATATCCAATGAAACCAATGAGCAATACCAATTGGTAGGAAAATGCCTGATTAAAAGGGCTCATTACAAGCAAACCAAATCTATTTTACATCTACAGTAATCAAGTTTTCTAAGAGGCCAAATGTACACAGTAATCAGCCTGATAAAATTATCAAATGTTGGAGACACATTTTCATTTGTATACAGTATATAAAACTCAGTTGCAAGGTTACCAAGTGGAAGAAACATACAATTAAATCTTTTAGTCCTCATCCTATCACCCATTCACACTATCCCTGACATTGTACAACCACCAATCACTCATTAGTACCTGACACCACACAGTCCTCTCTCTCTCTCTCTCTCTCTTGCACTGCATCAGCAACTAGATACATTTTAATTAAATTTTGTAAAAATAAACACCTGATTAAAGAAGCCTCTTCCTCTCCTAAATCCAAAATGTCCTCTCATGGACCCTCTGTTTCCGAAGTTATTCTCTTGAAGATTACCCTTCCTTTTGAAGTTGAAAAGACAGAGTATTAGATCATTTTGTAATATTAAAAGCAACACGTACACTATCTTTGTGGTTATTCATTTAATGCAGAAGTCTTGGACTCGTTTTTAGTTGCCCACGTTGTGATAGTCCAAGCCAAAGAGTTTTTTGACTGAAACCTGACAAGAAATCTTAAAATCCACAAAGCAATTAGGAAATAAGCTAAAATATAAACTAATATCACAACAAATGATGAGAGTAGCAATATTCATAAGTAACAATAAACAAAAACTCAAGGATGTGAAAAAATACCAATATGCCATAATCACAATTACCAATGATGAGTGAGAGTGGTTGGTTTTTAATCCTTAAGTGAGAGTGGTTGGTTTTTAATCCTTATAATATGCTGAGTAGGTTACAAGCAGATACCTCTTAGCCATTTTTTTAAAATTCATATTTTCAGCAACTTCAAATAAACTGAAGTGGTTATGAATAGATTCATGAGCTAGCAACTATTTAAAGATGATTTGTCTTTACCTTGTCCTACAAATTTGGCTCAGTTAAGTTTTCAAGATTCAGAATAAGGAGGACTATAGTAAACGACAAAATTACTAAACCCCCACTAGCACTTTCAAACAAAGCCTTCATCTGGTGGGGTAAACAAACCTTCCCACACATTTAAAAGTTAACTAATTTTATTCTTAATATTTTTCAAAATATCTATATTTAAAGTAAGTGTTTTTGTAAATAATATAACTGTAGACAGAGCACATAATGCACAATGAGTAAAGTAGAATCTGGTAAAACTAAACCATTAATTTACTGGCCTCTACAATTCTAAATAAATGTCTATCCTTCGAAGACAAATGTAATGCCTTTCCTTACCTCATAAAATATTCACTCCTCCTCATCATTTCCTACAATGGCATTTGGTATTCTTTTTAATAAAAACATCAACACTTCATTGCAACCTTCTTATACATATAGCGTACTGTACCATCACTGGATGTAAAGTATTAGAAAGTTTTAGTAGAGACTGACATGCAAAAAGGTTGGGTACAACTGCATCACTACAGCAACCTAATTAACTCTTTGGCTTGAATAACTGATCAATAATTGCAACTCTTGAAACAAGTGCTTGAAAATTCTACATAGTAAATTGAAAATTAGGCCTTCATCCCTCACACTGAGAAAAAAATATTACAGATCTAGTCACTCACACTTCATTTTTCCAAAATCACTTCAAACACTATGAGCAGTGCAAAGGAAGTTAGATTATTTTCCCAACAAACTCATAATTTACATTAATAGACATTCATAGTCTTCACAAATCCTAGACACTCCATTCCCAGTCCAAAACAAGATCCTTTTATGCTGGTTGGATAGCTGTACACAGTTTTATGTATGCATTCCTCAAGGACACGAGATCCCAGGCAGGTAATAACCTCCCTTGTGTGTAATGCTAGCTGACAACCACTTCTAATTTCATTCTTTAAATGTACCTCTCACAAGTCATGCAACCCACAAGTCCAATTTCATTAACCCTTTCCCACTTGAACACTTGTCAAAATTGGGAATCATAAGGAACTTAATTTTTCCTACTGTGGACTTTTCTCTCTCATTGGTGGGATTTTGCTGTCTTGCTCTGCCAAGTTGAACACTATTCACTAAGCAAAACATTGTAAGTCGAGTCAATAGTCAATATTTCATTTCACAACAAAATGCTACCTTTGTTTAGCCAGCACAATGCTTCCCAGTTCTCAAAATGTCTCTGGTAGTCGATACAGGGCTTGGATAGTGTTAATTACCAAGTGTTAAATGTGTAAGGTATTTTCTAGTTACTGCACCTTTCTCTGAATTTCAATTTTTTTGCCAATACATATGTTTTATTAATGTTTACCCTGCCAATACATATGTTTTATTAATGTTTATTATGGTACGCTATAAACATTTTGAAGAGAAATAATTCAGTTCTGGCTTTAGGATAGTTATTTTCAACTGTTTTTACCTAGCACACTAACTGAGTTCAATAGATATATGGCACAGCATTTATGTAACTCAATGTTTTTATTTTAGGGAAAGAAACCTTTGCCTTCTGTTATCTCAATGATAACAAACAGATTGTGTTCAGTGCTTGCTAACCACAGGAATGCTTAATATTGTATTCTATTCCATGTAAAGTAACTAACTGTATGTTTCTTTTGTCAGTTTACTTACAGCTTGAATTTGACTTTATCATTCAAATCTGTTTTAGTAAAGTTTTTAACAAAACATTCTAGAAACAATTGAAGTTTATTAACTTTGGTATTTCACAGATTTTTACAACAGGAAAAATTCTATAATTACCATTAAATTTAGTTATTTTCACAATCATTTGCTTCAAAATTTTGCACTTTATACTTTTTATCTTTTACTGCTTCTTACTGCTATGTTCAGCATACACTTTAAGAGCATGTCCAGAAAGGCCTTAAAGGTTAATAGCTGGCATTGTACGCACACCAAATTTTGACACCACTTGTGACTCCAGCAAATTTTTGAGGGTTTGGTACCATTTTTCTGAAGGACATGTTGAAGCAACAGCCAGACACACTAGATTTGCCAAATGTAAGAGCTGCACACAGAACTTAAGCTGGACATTTGGTCATAGTTTACGAGACCATACACCAGGACAAAAAAGCAGACAAGAACCCACAGGTCTCAGTCATGAATTTTCCTCTTCTGGCTTTTTGGATAAAATTTCAATGTTGTTCGTGACTCCCACAGTCGCTAAAGGGGATTGGCCATATATTTTTTTTTCTTAACAATCATGACATTTCTGCCATTCCTTAAGGATCTCGTGCATAACCTTCAAGCCATGAAACTTGAATCAGTGACCCTTGGGTCTGTGACACCATTAAAAAAAAAGCCATTTTGATGCAATTTTCAGAATTCTACTTCTCATATATTAACTACTTTATGTCCATGAAATATAAACTATGAATTATCTTTGTATACAGCTACATGAAATAACAGATTTTTTTGGTTAGTCATCATTTGCATATGATTTTGTAAAATTTATTTCTAAAAATACCCCTCAAAAACAAGGAAAAAACTTTTACAAGAGTCTACATTATACAGTATATAGATAATTTTGACAGCTCTTGCCATGTTATATAAGGAATTTTATTGTAATAGATACAATAATAATACACAATTTGATTGTAATAGATAGAATAATAATGTAGTAGGGTTTTAAAGGTAAATAACGTTTAGAGATACAACCTTTAAACGTTTTGACATAAATTGAATACAACCATAAAGAAATAGTATCAGGAGGTTATTTTTTCATATTTAATCATAAATAATCATCCCTAGACATATTTTCATTTTTCAAGTGCCTGGTTCCCTTTGTTGCTTCTTCAAGTGGCAAATTACTCTTCTAAAAAGAGGTGGGTTCAACTTTTCTTAGCCAATTCTCTATCTTTCTGATGCCTATTCTTTTTTGATTCATGCCCAAGAGAGGCCAGCAGAAAACCACCTATTCTCTCCATGACATGGTAAAAATTTGCTATAAACGTTGATAAACAGGATGAATACATAGATATGATCTTCAGTGAAAAATATGTACCAACCTTATCAATGTTTTGTTAAAGCATGAGGCATGTTTCTTCTCTTTACTGACGATAGAGTTGCCATTCACCATATTTCCTGATGTCTATTTCTATAGTAGTGATTGCACTACATTATAATAACCAATACATTACAAAATGTATGCATCACTGATAAAATATTTTGTAAGGATTCGTAAATGCCATATGAAGCTACACGAATTTTTCTAAGAAAACAAATTTTTTTGGATTCCAGTTTTTTAGCCAGCCAACCCCCTTAAGGATGGCACCCTTCTACCTTGACATTACATCAGAATTCTCCACCTGGGAATGATACTTCTAGCATCCTTCAACCTTAAAACCACCTCCTAAATTTCAATATGGTCCACTTTCCAGATTTCTTTCTTGGCTAAGCTCTTAATTCTGTAGAATCATACCAGCATCAGCAAAACTTCACCAGAACCCTTTTCTGTAACAACTGTGAGAGAGAGAGAGAGAGAGAGAGAGAGAGAGAGAGAGAGAGAGAGAGAGAGAGAGAGAGAGAGAGAAATGCCTGTTCTCGGAGATATGTATCTAATATGCTCCAGACTTTGTTGCTTAAAACACAAGGGCAGGGAAAACATATTTTATAATTATCCCATATGCTATTCAAGATTTTCCTCAATCCCCAAGAGAGGAGGCTTTTTCATGGCAGATAAGAGCCTTTTAAGCTCATATTTTCTTTTTAAATATAAAAAAGAAATCCCATATCTAAGAAGGTAACTGCTGTCTGGCTCAGGTGATTCTGAGGTTCTGTTAATAGATCTCCGTTTGTAGATTAAAGAGCAGAAGTTTGAACCATATTTACTTCAATGGCATTCAGACACAATCTTGAGTTCACTGCCATCCTTAGAGAGGGCATTTGGAGATATCATGCATCCCTCTCCCACTTTTATTCTTATGATGAAAAGCATAAGAATTCACTGGGAGGGGGAGGCAATAGTTGTGGTGGGCCTCATTCTTCAGAATGAGAGGAATAGAGGGAGTTCTAAATTTCCTCTACATTATAACTTCTACCACTTAGCACTGCCTAAAAAGTATGATCGATTATACATTAATAAGGGCAGCTTCTCTTCTTTGACATAAATCCTCATCAGTTTGAATGGTTAGGTTATTACCTTGGTACTCTAACCTAAATTCACCATCTTGTTTTTCAACACAAACCTATTAATCATCCTGGTATTATGCTCCTCCCATGCCCACACTCATTCTGTTCAATATCTATTAATACAACAAAATGAGATATGCTCAGGATCATCACACAAAGGTCTGAGGAAATCTAGCAGTCAGTACCTTTTTCCTGTTACAGCAGCCAACTGCAACTGGGGTTCCTTCTTGGAAATTAGGCATCCCATGACTAGTGGATTTGTATTTAAAAATTTTTCTTCAAGTAAATAAATTTTTTCAATATAACAAATGCCTTGTATCAGATGTCCTATTTTGCACCCCTGTTGATTACTCACAACTACACACTAAAATAAACAAGTTGCGAGGCTCTTACCAGCCTCAGCCCCAGATCACTGGGGCACATGCATTATACAGCCAGCAGGCCAGCAGAGGATCAATATCTTTTTGGATCGGGAATGGACTGTGCAATTCAACGAGACAATGAACGTGGTCTAATGTACTGAGTATGTATGGAAAAATGATATTTTTCCACATTTTTCCTATCATTTCATAATCTACCTTTATTAACCTATATATATGGATTATGATCTTGAGTTCAGCAGAGGATACATAAGATGTTTCTTAAAACCACTATCATCTGACAGCATCAAAATATCACTCAAAAAGCATTCAATTTCTAGATACTTTGTCAACTATCAAGTGCAGATGGAAACCAAAATACACTGCTACGTGAAAAATACCCACTGAAATACCTCTAAGAAACCATCTACCCCTGATTGAATTCAAACCTAAGTTACCATTTCACAACTCATTAACTTGAACCTACACAATTAATTTCCCTTTTTTCTTATTGGAAATCATCAGTTCCTGTAAAATACTCCACATTCAATTCTCTCCTTAAATTAGAAATAACAGGATTCCAACAAAAACTGAGGAACTGTATTAAATATGTCTCAGATTCTACTCAAAATCTAAACATGAAAAATTAAAATCTAATTGACTGGCAAGTTCTCATCTTAAAATAAGAGTAACAATATTACAACCCCAGAATTAAGTTACTGAAAGTCAATACCCCCTTCACAAGTGATAACACATTATCATGGTTTAGAGAAATGATGAAAGTTTGCATTCTTATTTGAAACCAAAATCTCAAGTAGAACTATTAAAATCAAAATATGAATGAATCTCGCACTATATATGTATACACCATACATATTATTGTAAGTACGGCACACGAGTCAATAATAATTGTCTGCAAAAAGGGGATAATAAATCCTTACATTCTCATGTTACTGTTGTGATAAAATTCAACACTAAAATATTATATAACTATAATAATTTTTATAACAATGGCAGCATACTAATGACAATATCAAAAATGTTATGTGAATAATAACGCTGTAATTGTCAACAACATTACAAGGTTGAACAAACAGACTAAGGAGTTACTCGATTAAACCTAGTTTGCAATAGCATCCTGACAGTTAATAGTAACTCCTGACAAATTAAACAGCATAAAACTGAGTGAAAAAATTCTCAAGGCTCTTGCCAAATCTATAACAATGCAATCCAGAGCTTTTGAATGCTTGAGCAAATTTGTCCCATTGTTGGCAGGTTTTCTTGAAACATTTTATCATATATACCTTAAAAGAAAGACCGAGCCTTTTAAATCCATGAAAGTGCTTTAAAGTATATAATTCCTCAGATGAAGTCCAAAGCTACCACTCATGAAAGGGTAAGTTTCAGAATAGTCTACACCAATTCCCTTCATGTCATAAACTGCAAAATGAATATACAACTGGGTCATTCAACTTCTTACTAATCAGTAAATATCTCCTCCCTAAAAATTTTTCTGAAAATATAAAAAACTAACCAATCTTGCCAGAAACCAGGACCTAGTTTGCATAAGAGGAAATTTATCTCTACCAAGTGCTACAAATCCAGTATTAAGGAAACAACATAAAAGCTCAAGTTGATAAATGCAATATGTAACCCACTTCAAGAACCACTTTTTCTTCAACCTCTACATTCACTCCAAATCACTTACTCATTAATCCCTTCAATAGCAGCCAGACTTTACTACCATAATACCATTTCCAACCTGTCACATGTACCAGGTGTGACCCATTTTCAAAAAGCTTCATTAATTTCCTAATAATGTAGACTGCTTACAACACTGCACCAGCAAAGCTAACATGGTATGTATCTTAAAATCATCTTAACATGCACCTTCAAAAATTATGAAAAATACAGATTCTATAGTGTCAAGACTGAAGATGTTCTGTACTGTCCCCATGACATACATCTTTTACTTTCCCATCCCAAATTCCATGGAATATTTGCTTTAATTCCCACCAATATGAAAACAAGGCTAAACCACTTACCTATCCCCACCAGCTATAGAATTGGACGGTCTCCAGTTTCCTTGGGATCCTCCAGCACCACGCCCCGTTGGTCCAGACGCACTTACACTGCCACCCATCATTGACGAACTACCACCATAACTGCCCTTACCTTCGCTCATGTCATTCATTCTCCAGTCACTGTTACTGCTTCCCCCCATGCTGCTACCCCCATACCTGCAAAAAAAGTGCCAAGCATATCAATTTCAACTTTAAAAAATATCAAATCTATTACTTTGAGTTTTCAACAGTTTAGAGAATAATTAAAAAGCAACTGGACCCCATTCTTAACACCAAAATTACAGGAAAACGATCTTAATGCTTAAAAGCTTAAAAAATGGAATGGAGTTGGGCAGACTGGAAATCAATGTAATCAAAACACAGATTTTGGAGGCCACAAAAGTAAGGGATAAAATAACCATGAAAGTGGTCATGTGGATAAAGGGGGGGGGGGGGGGATTAAGTACTGTGTGTGTAAAAACTTGTGGTTCCAGAGATGCTCAGGATTGCAATATATGTAAGTTTGTCACAACAAACAATGGGAAAGAAAAAAAAAAAAAAAGTAAATTACAGTAAACCCCCGTATTCGCAATCTCACGATTTGCAGACTCACCTATTCACAAATTTCTCTATGGAACTTATATACACATTATTTGCTGAAAGTTTGCCCATTCACGGTATTTTTCACTGAGAAATATTCACTAATTACTGTGTTATGTCATTTTCATGACTAAACGCACTTTTTGTAACAAAACTATTAAAATACTCAGGTACCTAGGTAGTGCTCGAGTTAGGATAATTCGATCTTGCGATGGGGTAAGCAATTAATACCAATACGACAATATTTATAAAATATTTTTAAATTTTGCGCAGGCAGCAGTGTACAATCAGGGAGCGAGAGAGACCAAATTACAATACCCCTGCTTCTTTTCTTCCATCTCTCTATCCCATCTTCTAGTTAAAAAAGTAAAAGAGAATGATAAAAGTATTGTTGGTAACTTTATACTCTTGCGTAAATGTGTACAGCCATAAACAACTGAATGAGAAACTGTTGTTCTGCTTATAACCAAATCGGATAACAACAGCCGTTTTGCTGGTATTTGACATCGTACGGGAATATACAATTACCATAGTTATAGTACAGATGGCTTTAAGTAGAATAGGACTGATATATTTTTACATTATACCCTTATTCGCTATGGATAAAAGATCGGCAGGGAAATATACTGCTAAATTTAAGCTGCAAGTTGTGACTGAAGCTAAGAAAACAATGTTCAAGTTGCTGATGACTATAAATTATCGTGCATCGGCAACATGAATGAAACTCGACAGTAATTAAAATTGAGATAAAGTATTTTAATCAAAACTACTGGGCATGAAAGGACACATATTACTACTACTTTTACACCAATAAAAGATAAATACGTAAAGCTCGTATTATGATGAAATCAAATGAAAATAGTGAACGGAATTTTATTTTTTTTTTACCACAAAATAAACATGCCCCCAAACGGCCGTCATCTATTAACGAAAAAAATAGCTAAACTAATTGCAAAACGAGACATATTTAAGTTATATTTTGACTAAAAAACACTTTGTATTAGAGAAAAATAACATTGCCCCATATAAATAAATTATCTAGAGATTCATTTCCGCTAACTAGAAGCAAGAAAGCACTCTGAACTGAGTAAATACGGCGAAATAAACTTACCACGTAATCGACTTCCAAATCAAAACATTGATCACTATGATCACAATTTATAATACAAATGCAATATAAGAATATATGCAATATTATTGGATACAGTGAATTAAAGCATAACATTTTAAAAGATCCATGGAAAAGATACATATTCGTGATGTTGATGTTTGTAGAATACGATATTATGTGAATATAGAGTACAGTATAATGTAGGCTAGGCTACCGTTCATGTATACAATATACCACAACGTAGGCTAACTCTTAAATTCTTGTTTTGTTATGCAATTTCTCTTTGTACCAAATTATCATAAGTCACTCTGCATGAACCTACAAAATTAGCTGATATTAATAATTACTATACTGTGTATGTATAGAGTTTACTTGATAGTGCAGGCTAGGCTACCATATATGTATACATGGTATTGAATACCCTACTGTAGGCTAGGCTATATGCGAGATATGCTTTTTCCAACAAAGGATGGATTTTTTGGAACCTAACCTGACCGTAAGTAGGATAATACCTGTACAAGCGTTTTTAGTTTTTTTTTGTTTGCACTTTCAAAATAGGCAGTTCTAAGTGTTCGCTGATTTTAGCTATTCATGGATGGGTGTGGTACGCATCCTCTGAGAATACGGGGTTTACTGTATGTTGTGGTAGAAGAACAAACCTTTAAAGAAGATTTTTGCCAACTTGTGAAGCTGGTAATAAGAGAGCAAGGCATAGCAACAGAATGGATGAAGTGAGGAGAGACTGAATGGCTACTGGTCCACAAAATGAGTGCACACTACAGCACAGACATAGGCAAAGACAAGAAATCGAGATCCAGAATTGTGATTTACAGTATGCCAAGATATATGGACAGAATGCAGTTGGAAGATAATGGTTGATATTACAAAATATAACAAAGTTGCTAAGAGATGAGATGAGGAATACCTAATTCAGAATTGTGGTGGACATGGCAATACCAATAAGAGCAAAGCTGGAAAGCCTTGAAATTCAAAAGAGAGAAGACCTAGAACAACAAACATTCAAGCAATCAAGTACACAAGGCACTGGAGAGAAGTAATTTCATGTCTAACCCCATTAATGGAAAATAATGTAACATTCTTAATGATAACTGTCAAGTTGGTCATTTTACCAAAAACTAACGTAAGATCCTCAACAATATTATCAAAAGAATTTTTTTTAAATACCATGTTCCACTATGGGGGGAGGATTAGGATTATGGACCCTTACATACATACAACGTTGTTAGCTTTCCCAAAAACCGTTCGAAAGAACTAACTTACCGTTCATAAAGAGCAATTTTACAAAGATTTTTTATATATAATTTTTCACTTTTTTTTTTTAAGTTAACCAAAACCTTTTGAACTTGAATTACACCAAATTTTCATCTACTTTGCCACTGACAACCATCTGTTACTTAGGCATTGTTTCCTTCTGACGCTAGCGCATCGTTTCCTTCTGACGCTAGCGAGAGTTGCATTAAAAATCTGGATACTCAGTGGCAAGTCTATCAATTCTGGTAGGGCATCACTGTTCTCGAATAACTATTATTCTCAACTTGCAACAATATTTACCTTTCTCTTCCTCTATCTCTTGACGCTGGAGGAGGGGGACCACCTCTATGGTCCCTCTCATCCCTAGAACCAGATCTGTCAACACGTCTGTCATCTCGTTCACGTATGTCCCTTCTCTCATCATATCGCCCACCACCACCAGCCGAACTGCCTACACCTCGCATGTCCTCCCTCCCACCACCACCTCCATGGCTTCCATGACCACCTCTGTCAAATCTTGCTGATTCCCCACCTCTTTCATAGCTCCTGTCTTCATATCTGCTAAGTAAAACACAGAGAAGGGGGGAAAAAATGTAAAAAATCTAAATATTCTTCAAAACAGCCAGATTACACAACTTACTCTGTTGGCAACAGGAATTTATAATTGAAAGCTTATAAAGATAAGTCTTATCATTGTTTACCAACCCTAAATAACTCAAAATGCATTCATAATGGCAGAATGATATTACTTTGAAAAGAAAAACCTCAAACTTCAAAATACTCATGATTTTAGTTTTTACTACATCACATATAATAAAAAATTTTATATTAGTTTTTCCCCCTCTAATGGGTTAGATATGAAATGAATTCTCTGCACCCTAATAGTTTGTTAACTTTTTGCTTGCATTCCCTTCTTGTCCTAATTTTCACCTACTCCTTTTCCGAGACTTCCTCGGTCTCCTACAGACTGTCATCCTGCTACTCCAATTTAGTATCGTTTTCTAACAGTTCCTCATCACCTCACTTTTACGTATACAAACTATCTTTACCTTCCAATTCTCTATCTTTACCTTCAAGATCTCAGTCAATTTTAAGGAAACAGGTCGCACCAACTTTCTGCCACTTCCTAATTTACAATGGATTTCAAAAGTAAATTGGCCATGAATCTTAGCACTCCATCACCAACCCTATATAAATTCTCCATTTTCTTTAAGTGTTATGTTTCTGCACATCAAATGGTAGACGCCTTCTGTATGCTCAAGTCTTTGCTTTGTCTACTTTTGGGATATGTTTATGCACCAGCAGCCTGGCAATCTGTTCTTTCAGGTTGGTGCTACTCTTTTCCGCCTGGCTTATTTGTAACAGTTTCACAGCCTAGTCTAGGTAACATTTCCCTCTTTGCCCAATTTACTTTTCTTAAACATATCAGGTATAGAAAATTTAGCCAATGTATAATCTGCTCAGGATACCTCCCCAGTGATATCGTTTGTTACTTATAATGCCCCGTATTGAGTTCATCAACATACATTTCCCCTTACACCCACCTTCATGATGGTAAATTTTCCTTTTCTTACTTTCCAAACATCATACACTTAATTTTTCTTAGGTAATGTTCAATCCTCACCTCTTAATTTCTGGATCTTTCTAGTATTTTTACTGCCTCTTCTTTAAATAATGCTATTAATGACTTTATGTCAGTTTTATAAGTTTAATCATTATTATTTTATATTCTTATTTTCTGCATCAGTGAAATGGTATGGGCATTACAAAATGTATAAAAAAGCACTTTTAATTTTATGTTTTTATGACAAAACATTCTTTATGTTTAAAAGTATCCGTTTGAGTTGTGACGTCGTAGGACGACAAATGGTGGGAGGATGCAAAATGTAAACAATGAAGGCTTACGGGATGACAACACTGGTGTGGTAGAGAGCGCTCTCTGATGATTAGGTTGTCAATTTTGGGTTTAAGTCTGTCTTTTGGTTTTTTGAACAGGTGGGTGGATTGCGTAACTGCAGCATTTTTGGATGGGTTAGGCTAGGAAAAACTTTCAATTAACAGTACGACAATTGCTTAGATTACCATTAAAAGGACTGAGCAGGTCCTTGCTCAACACCACCACCTGCCATATTTGCAACAGTTGTAACTCTAGCTCTTCTTTGTTCATACATGAACATCTATAGGCTTCATAATGCCTATCTCATAGTTTGCCTTAGTATAGGCAGTCCCTGGTTATTAGTGGAGGTTCCGTTCCCGACAGCATGACGATAACCGAAAATTGCCAATAACTGAAAATTGACAAACATTGGCACTTTTTGGCGCCAATAAGCAGGGATTGGCGCCAATTTTTGGTTATCAGCACCAATAAGTGGATATCAGTGATCAAAATCCAGTTACAGGCAGTCCCCGGTCAATGGCAGACTCGGTTAACAGCAATCAGGTTTTCTGGGGCTTGTCTAGCGACGAAAATTGGCAATTTTTGGTGCTGAAAATCGGCGATTTCCGCTTACTGGCACTGATATTTGGGTATTGGCGCTGATACATACCTAACAGAGGCGCCAATAACCGAAAATCTCTGCTTTTTGGCGCTGATAACCCCGAAAATCGACGATTTTTGGTTAGCTGCAATTTTCGGTTATCATAACACCCTCAGAAATGGAACCCCGCCGATAACCGGGGACTGCCTGTATTGTCGTCGCTAGACAAGCGCAGTAAAACCTTTAATATAAAGACTGTTGCTGTTAACCTCTGGCTCAGAGCAAACTAACAGTTTTCTATATTAACAATTTCTCCACCTTTCCTTCAGGACTCAATATAGATATACATTGAAAAGGACCTACCTCAATATATACACAAGTTTTCACGCAGTGTTATTTCTATATAATTTCCACACAGTAGTGCATATCATTTTCCTTTATATCCATCATGCTGTTTTCCCACTCTTCTCATCCTATGTCTTCCTTTGTAATATTTTCATATATTTTGATAGCTCAACAATGACCAGCTCACCAGCAGCTTTTAACATTTGCTAATCCTCACAGTCCTCATTTGTTTTTCACTTTTAATTCAAAAACAGTTCTTTACACCACTTCAGATATGAGGGCGCGGCGTAACAAGGTGGCAAAGCGCCACCGCGAAAACCGAACTAGTTTTTTTGTGACGACAGCTAAAAAGTACCCCAGCACTATCCTGTACACACACTTTGTCCCCTTATGTTACTGGCAAAAGGTTGAAAATCCCATGCAAAACAAAGAAATTTCCCATAGCGAGTTTCTCACTGCTACATCATAAGATTCGTCATAAAAAGGAGGCAGCGGCAGCCAGTGGAAGTGCGTGGGTGGATGTAGGGCGTGGGTGGGGTTGTCGGTGTTCTTTAACTCCCCCAGCGTGCTGGCGGACCAATCAAAACCTCTCTTTAACCTGCTCACAGTTCTGATTGGCTATCCGCGCGGCTAGGATCATCACATTGTTTTCTCCCTTCCCATCTGTGTGTTTATGTTTCATTGTTAGGCGCTCTACGATTACGCTTTCGTATATTTTTTCAATATTTACCTGTGTAATAACAGTGATTGCGGTATTTTTCATCTGGCGAATAGGCAAGATATCAGTGGCGTAGTGATGTGCATATCAGCAATGCTGATAGTGATTGTAAGTACTAGATGAGCTTAATGATGCTCCGCGTGAGGGTGGTAGTGGTTGTGGCGAAAAGCGAAGGCCAAGAAGGTGGAAACAATCCATTCGTGAAAAATCGTAATGAAGGAAAAGCGTATTACAGTGATGTGGCTAAAAGCCAAATGAAGAACGTAAAATTGGCCCCCATATGCGTGATCGTTGCTTGATAAAGTTAAAATGCCAGTGATAGAGGCTCTATTTAAAGTTTTTGGGACATAGGAAATCACGATGGCAAAGCGGCATGTTACAGAAGCTCGTAGGCGCCTATGCCATTGAAGCGTCGTAGGAAACCCGCGAAGTAAACCAAACGTTCATGCCGTTGTGTACACTGTAATGTAATAGTTCTACTGAGCACCAGTGTGTAAGGCAGGGGTTTTGTCAATTTTGGCATTGGCAAAGAGGCTAGTGTTACTTTAGCAAAGTAACAATGGGGAAAACACAGTGCCTGACCAGCGGTCGAAAATACGGCTTCAAAAATAGTGGTGAAAGCCGGGCAATGCGCCAAGCATATCCGGATGTTATAGCAATGTCCTCTCATTATTCTCGTCGACTTCCTAAGCGTCTGTATCTGGATTGAATCTTCGACAGTGAAGTGCTCACGACTTGTATTGTGCATTTATGAACAATGACCATCCAAATGTTGAAAAAGTGTCGTTTAATTACTATTCTAGTGTTTAGAAACGAGTATAACATTGCATTTGCTGCTCCTGTTGTTGATTCATGCAACATTTGTGATAAACTGAATTCTAGAATCACTAATTCTAAGCAGCTAGGTGCGCCACCAGAGGTTGTGGAGGCCATTGATCGTGACCTTAAAGCACATGTTGACCTTGCTGAAACAGGTCGGAAGCTGCTTGATGATTTTAATGATGACAATGAGGACATCATGGCTCTTTGCTTCGACTTACAGCAAACTCTTCCTACTCCTAAGCTCAGCACTAATGTAGCGTATATAAACGAAAGTTGTGGACCTATAACTTTGCATTCATAATCTACAGACGCCGCAGGTCGTCCTATGTACATTTGGGATGAAGTCACTGCCAAACGAGGGTCTAGTGAAATTATGAGCTGCCTTAATCACTACATTGACCATCATCATAAGGAGAACCACACTAAATTGATACTCTTTTTCTGACAATTGTGGAGGTCAAAATAAAAATATAAATGTAATTCTAGGATGCTTACGACTTCTGCACATGAAAAAATTCGTCAGGATTGAACACTTTTTTTTTAGTGCCAGGTCATTCATACATGCCCTGTGATAGGCATTTTGGTAACATAGAGAAGACTGAAAAGGGAGACTACTATACCTGGCAAGCCTGATTACATTGAGCTTATCAAGGGTGCTATCAACAAGGGCATTTGGCGTCGTTGATGTGCAACAGAAAGACATTTTTGAACTGGAAGCTCTTCAGTCGCACATAACAAACCGTAAGTCTAAGACAGCATCATTGCAGAGTGCCAGAGTTATTGTCTATGATGCCAGCTTTGCAGAGGGATTTGCACTTAAAGTCAGTTACAATGTAAATGACACAGCTGATGAGCATCGTGTTCGGCTCATGAAAGGGAGAGCCAAATACTCAAGCAAGGTGTTTGACCTTAGTGCTGTTCCCTTAACTCGCAAGTATCATAGCCCTATTCCTCTTGCACCAAAGAAGACCAAGGATTTGAGAGACCTAATCCCATACATAGCTCCTTTGGCGGCCCAGGCATATCTCAGATCTGTGGTCGACAGTCAAGCAAGTGCCAGTGCCACCGCCGATGATGATGATGACCTTCCTGACGGAGATGTGAACTCCTTTGAAAGAACCCTTGACTACCACAACTAATAATAAAAACCATAGCCTTTAACCTGAGAACTTTGGGAGCGGATTTTAGTCAGGAGACTGGTAAGTACAGCCATACTTTTATAATGATAATACTAATGATACTAATAATATTAATGAACAATGACAATCATAATGAAAATGTTTATCTTGATTGTTGTCATCATTATTATGATTATTATTATTATTATCATTATTGTTATTATTATTACTATTATTATTGCTAACATTATTATTATTATTCTTATTATCATTACTATGATTATTATAACAATAATAAAAATTATTCAATACAGCTGTTTATTCATTAGTAATAAGCAGAGTATTTTTCCCGTTTTATAAAATTTTTTTACAAAGTCAGGCGCTTAATTTTTTTTCTCTCTTATTATTAATAGTTTTTTCTTATTACTCTATCTTTAATGATTATACAGCATTACTATTATTGAATAATTTTATACCTGGTTTAACATTGTTGCTGTAGTTATTACTCTGTTATTAATACTCTGTAATGTAGTCTGTTTTTTTGGATACGGTAATTGTTTTTGTTTTATAATATTTTCATGGAAATTTTACTCAGATATGTTATAATAATAATTTTAGAGCATTATTAGGATAAATATTTTAGGTTGTTTTCACAAAAACATGCTTTAATTGCCGTATGAAAACATTTTCATTGTGTTCATTAACACTTTACAATCTTACATTACCTCACTTTTTGTGGTTGTGGCCGCTAAATGACAAAACATACTATAATGATTTTTGCATATGTAATAGGCGAATAAATTTCCTTTAAAATGAGGTATG
This sequence comes from Macrobrachium rosenbergii, assembly GCF_040412425.1. Lineage (NCBI taxonomy): Eukaryota > Metazoa > Arthropoda > Malacostraca > Decapoda > Palaemonidae > Macrobrachium > Macrobrachium rosenbergii. The sequence continues at coordinate 20,669,039 of NC_089796.1, forward strand.
ATTCATAGAAATCGTTTGGCTGGTTTTTCTTTTATAAGCGTTTTCATAGTTGGCAAACTTTAAATGCGTTTTTATCATTTTTTAAAAAACGGCGCTTGGCACCTTATTACACTGCGCCACTCATATATCCTCTATTAGCCCGTCTACCATGACAATATCCTCCAGGTTCTGTTTCTTCTCTTCATTCACTTTCAAAATACAGCTTCAGTTATTCACTTCAAGTACCCTTCCTTTCAGCTTTGGTTTTTCCAGCGTTAACTTTTAAATACTGTGCCATTTTTTATTTTTTTCATTTTTCTGGGTGTGCATCAAATCTCCTGAATTATTTAGTGGGGGTGCATATTTAGTGGAGTGCCCAATCAAAATATGGTGCGGTGGTATGGGCAAGAGGGGCCATAAGACCACCACAAAATGGTTCTCTGCTTCCTGGGCACTGGCATGGGAAAATGAGGTCATCCAGGAGATAGCCATTCACAGCTTCATCACCATGATGAATTATGATAAATGCAAGAACACAAGAAAACTACTTGAATCATGCTCTAACTGTGAGGGAAGCTCAAGTATTTTAACTTACTAAGCAGGCACCAACAACCCAGAGAATAACATTGACCCAGTCTCTATTGAATCCACCTCCTCTCTCAAGTGAGGATGATGGGGAACAAAATGAAAATTAATTGCCAAAAACACAGAGATAACTACTAAATGATGTTCCACTTCCTCCATGGCAGCACAATGACAGGATTGCAAAAGTTAACTACACAAACAACAACCCAAGTATCTGGAGAAAAGGCACCAGAAAGCCCACCCTCTTATAGTACCATACCAAAAGAGCCACAAGATGGCAGAGAAAATGATGAAATAACCCTGCTAGATGTACAAACCACACCCTCTTGTGGTGCTGCTCCACAAGCGCCATGAAGCAGTGGAGAAATCAAAGAAATAACACCCCTAACTGTTTTAAAGGACCCCCTTCCTTGATGTGCCCTACCTGAGGTGCTAAGAAACTGAGAAAGTTATGACTAACACTAAAAAAACATAGGACGTGTGCCCTTTTGTTGCGCCAAACTAAGTGCCAAAAGGCAGTAGAAAACATGTTGACATAACACTAATGATCACATGGCTGGGGAGGGTACCTGGAAACATGGGAAAAAAAAAAAAAGAGGTGGTCCAGCGATGGCTGACAACTACCTCACAAGACCAAATGTTGTCAACTGAAAAGAAATCACCAATAGCAAAAGCTAAAGACAATACAGAGAGAAGAAATAACTTATGAGAAATGGGGTGGAAGGAACAGACAACGTTGAAATAGGTTAAAAAATATATAAGACATTATTACTATAAGAACTGGAACAAAACTGAGAACAATTCGTAACATAATAATACTATTACTCTCTTTTAAATTAGGAGCTTTGGCTAAGCTAACCTTCCTACCATGAGTGTCTGATGAAGGTACACAGACAGCTTGTAGAACAATTCATGTTTTCCAAAATGATTGTTTGGTGAGCAAGTCAAATGACTAAACTAATCAGGATAAAAGGCAGGTGTTAAGAGGTACAGAAAAACCCTGCCCCAAGAACTGACCTGGTTCCCTGGCAACAGTGTCTTCCAACTGTTGGAGGGCAATCCTCAACTGTTATAGACAGACAAGGCCACCAACACCTTTCTTCCCAAAAGGGGACTGCAAGAAAGAGTGCACATTATGGGGAATGTGGATTGGTTACTCAAAACTATAATTCAGTCACACCCCAAACAGGTTCTACAATTAGACTAACATCCTCTCTAATTTTAGCACAAGCTTTTCTAAAACAAAAGGGGAGCAGAAGGGTGAGCTGAGGTTGTAAGCTCAAGTCTAGTCAGAGGAGGTATGAGAGTAGGGGAAGGAGGGGGGGGGTAATTAGGAAACAGAAGGGCTGAAAATGAAACAGAATGGGAAGTAAAAGGTCTATCCTTGTCTAAGCAATTGCTTCCTTATTACTTCCTTATACTGTTGGTCAAAGACAACCTGCATGAACAAACTAGAAAGTCACAATGCAGTAAAAATCAGCCAACAGCAACTAGGGTGACCTTGGTGGAGAAAAGGTCAACTAGAAAGTTATCCTGGTCAGCCAAGCAATCTTTTATTTTGAATGCTGCCTGCCAGTGCAAAGATTTAACTATCTTTAAGGGTATGTAACAGCAGTTCTCACTTATTGCTGGTGTTGGTTAACGGCGTTACAGTTTTACAGTGCCTGGCTAATGACATCGTTAACCAGATCTTGAGTGAAGGTAAGCAATTTTTGGCATCAGTAAGGAGGTTTATCAGTGTCAGTAAGCAGTTTACTGGCATCAGTAAGTGGTTTATTGGCTCTGATAAGTGGTTTATTGGCTCTTACGATGTTGTTTATGCCATTTACTACCATAATTATCAGCGATTTTCAGTTATTGCCGATTTTTGGTTAGCGGCATTCAGCCAGGAGCGGAACCCTCACCGTTAACCAGGGACTGCCCGTATATATCCCAAATAAGTTTTTTTAATGTAAATTTTCAAAAGCATTGAAGTTGTTTTCCAAAAAAATTTCACTACAAAATCTCCAACCAAAAAATTTCCCAGTGTCACATACAGTGACCTCTTAGGGTTCTGCATTCCCCCTTACACAATACAGTACTTCACACAGTTCCTACATATAGCACTTTGTTGACTTCATCCTTTTAATGGATTGTAAATTTTTATCCAAAATTATTTACACTACTGTGTTACTCTACTTTTGTACTTTGCTAATCTCTTCCTCTGCTAATAATACTGCTGTAATTTTTGCTTTGCTTTCTCAGATCTTAATTACTTCAAATTTTACTAGTATAAAGGATATTATTTTACCACAGACCATCACTTTTTGATATAAAAGACAAAATACCCTTCACCCTTTCTGTCTGTTAAAATCCATTCTGTGCTTTTTCTTTCTTACTCTCTCCAATCATGCTTTCCTGCTATACATACCAAAAAATTATACAGTAATGATAAAATGTTTGTCATATGAAGGTGAGCGTGGCGAATATAATCCTGCAATCAACAGAAATTATGGCATGAATGCCGAGGACAAAATATTAGTTTTATGGCTCTATCATTAGAAGGTAAACAAGGTGCATTACAATTTGGAGAAAAATAATAGTTACTATACATAAACCTTTTGTGCATACCTTCTCTGTGTTGGCTGGACCTCTATGCGGCCTCTGGCATCTGGTGCTGGACGTTTGCGTTCATCAAAGAATTCTCCACGTCGATCTCTCTCATCTGCTGGACGTTTCAGAGTTGTTCGTCTTGTTTCCTCATATCTGAAAAGACAGTAAACTCCGGCTCATGCTATGGGTTTAGCCTATCTCTGAAGAGGTAATAGAAAGTGTTACTTACTTCACATAAACTGCGACAGCTACATAAAAAGCTACAGCAATCAGCATTATGTCAAGTCAATTTCTTTCGAAAATATACGCTTTTAAGTGAAGCATCAACATATACATGACTGATAATGGTGATTTCTCAAATTTATGACAGAAGCTGGTAAATTATGGGGCACCAACCGGAGTCTACTGTTTATTTGGTCTCATCAGTACAGTAGTATTTTCAGCATTATGTAATGTACACTTGGTTAAAAAAGAAAAGCTCATACTGGAAACAAAAGTATACTGACATCTACTCTAACCCTTACTTCAATTTTACTTAAGTGGAAAGCCTTAGGATATGAGGGTTCTGGGTTAACTGGAAATATGGAATAACTAAGATGAGCCTTATAAATTAATTAACAATCTGCAAAAAAATTACCTAGTTGTTCAAAACAAAAATATTTGGCAACAGTCAAATCATAGGTTAAATAGCTTGCAAGACCTAATTACTTACAATCTTTTTTTTGGTTATGGCAACTTGGTATGCTTGTAGTTTATGCTTCAAATCAAAGCCTTATAATACTAGTCAGTATTCTCTTCAGGAAGTAAAATCAAGTACAATGCAACAATAGTGTATTGCACATGCACATGTTAAGTATATTTTGAAATAAAAATTTGCAATTCACTGCAGATGTCAGTTACGATGGTAAAGTTCCATTGGATACTGTTCAACAGCTAATGACCATCTTGAAAATAGCCATAGTGTAAATACTAAATATTTGATGTCCTCTCCATTAGGGAAATCAAAAGGCAAAGTTACTATTAAACAGTTACATGACAAAATATTAAATTTAAACAGTACCATACATCACATAATGTACAAATTATACATATCAGTTACAGTACAAATTATGGATATGAGTTCTAGTTCACTAATGAACAGCAGTTACACATGGATACTAGGGCTAGCCTATTAGCTTTTAACAATTTACCCAGGCATACACTTATGAGACCTTAATGCAAGTTACTGTTTGTACAATACATGGTTTATTAGTGACTAAAATTTTCCTTCCATGTGTAATAATTTTCACAGGTCTACATTAAAAGAGCTGAAATACATGCACAAGACTAATTTGCAACTGCTTAAGGGTATTGAAGGGATCTCAAAATAGCAACTTTCTACCAATTTGGGCTCAACTGATTTTTTCAAGTTCTCATAGTTTAGAGTCTCAGCTACAGCCATACATAAAGCCAATGTGAAGCATTCTAATAGGCGAAAAAAAAAACTTGCAAAGCCCACACAGATGCTGAAAATTCTGTAGTTTGAGAACTTGCCATCTATTTTACCATTTTGAAACATCTGTTTTTCTCTTTTTATTACGCTTTGTTTTATATTGGTTATCTTACAATATGTTCTCCATTACACAAACAGATTTTTGCACAATGCCAACCCACTGCAAACCTTCATTTTTTGTTTCTGGTCTTTCAGCAATTTTTTTTGAAGATTTTTATGCATTTAGTCATACAAAATAAGCCTTACAAGATGTCTGATCACTGACGGTAAGCAGAGTCTAGAAATACTACAAGTTATTTAGCTAGTATATGAAAGAAGGAAGCAACAGCAACCACAACTTCTGTGAGTAAGATTCCATAAACACCAGCTTTGTTGCCATCACTCTCTTCTTCCTTGTACATGTTTTTGTAAGGCTCCAGCATTAGAATTTTACCACTCACTTAACAAATAGTATCTAAATGTTGATGATAATGATGAATCTGCATCTCTGATGAAGAGGCCTGGAGAAGAAATCAGTGCCTTCAGAATCAGCAAGTATCCAGGTGCCAAACTATGAAGTAACTATTCAAGTATCCAGGTGCCAACCTAAGAAGTAACTGACTAAAAGTGACCAACATAGTAAATGAACTTGACATCACGGCAATTAGTGATAAAGGGATTTTGACAAAGGAAAAATCATTTCTGAGGAAGACCTGTACTCTTTTAGTGAAATGGTTCCATTAGCACTCATTTCTGAGCATAAATATTTGCTAAATATACCAGAGAAAAAGCTATCCACAATGCAGGTTTACTACCGGATCGAACCTCGATAAGCGGTGTCGGCATGCACTAGGGGTGAGCGGAATCCACTATCACAGGCCTTCATCTGATAGATCTCTCTATTCTCAAATTCCCAAATATATTGTTACCTATGAAGAAAATACAAAACGTAGCTTGTAAGTCAAGTTGCAGTGATGTGGTTGCTCTACTCTAAAAGACTTGGCGTTGTGAAACAGTTTTCATGTTGACCTTGTTCTTCAGTGTAAGGCCCTGATACTTCATTTAGGCCAGAAAGAAAAGTTTACCTCGAGCCAGCCCCCTCAGGCATTCTAAAAAGATGTTAAATGTTCTGGTGCTAAGTGAGGAAGAAAGAGGGTACCAAGGGGAAATACAGAAGTCAAATTATGATTCCTAATACCTTAAGGAACCTCCCCACTGTCAGACCACTGACACACAATGTGGCAGCATAACCAACATGCCCCGGAGACCAAGACGAAGAGCAAGAGTGACAAGTGCCAAAGAAGAAAACTGTGGTGCCTTTAGCTGAGGACAGAGAACATGGAAAGGTACTGCTAGGAGTCTGTGGCCTCCTGGAAGGCCTAAGGAGGAAAAGACCTAGAGAAAGCGTGCTGCTCTCTGTCTACAACATTCACTTAATTCAAACATGTGCACCTTTTGGTAACCTAGCTACAACCTTCCCACAGCTCATGCCAGATTGGTCAGAGGAAGGAGACGACAGACACAACCAATTCCTCTCCCCAACATACTCGGCTTCCCTGTACTTATGGAAAGGGGAGTCACAGGGTGTGGCAAAAGTAAGGCTACATAGGAGGGAAGGCATTAGTTCCACCTTTGCGACAAAGGGGAAACCCCTCCAAAAAAAGACTATTAAATTGTGAGTATAATAAAGCTAAGGTAGTTGTTGTAAATTCCAAAAATCTTTCCACAATAGCCCAAAGACTAGCCAAATCTGATTCTAATTTTCCAACTCTTGTCTCCTGAACAAACTGACAAGATTTCATCAAAGAAAGTGAAGAACGTCTCGAGGGAGGAGGATTGCTGTGCAAAGGAGAGACCAACTATCCAACAAGTCATGAACACTACAAAGGCCATTCCTACTATTGCTTACTAGTCTAGTTTTAGGGGAGTCTCTTCCCTGATGTCTCCTATCCCTATTGGCTTCTCACATCTTCTAAGTACTTATTCATGACAATGGCCAATTATACACTCACTACTCCAGTCATCACATGAATAATTCTTGCTCCTGCATTGGTGACCATTGCAAGTCCACAAATAAAGGCAGGTGCTACATCAACTTGATTACAGATTCTAATGAATTTGACAATGTCTTCTTTAGAAGAAATCCTAATTAAACAAAAGCCAATCAATGTCAAAACTATATCCAAAATGATCTAGTCCAGCAACAAAACAGTGAATTAAACAAAAATTTTTCTACCTGTCCTCTGACTACAATAGAAACAAAAAGAAAAAAGATGCATGAACCATGGTTCACCCTGAAAAGGAGGAGTCAACAGATGGAATAACTAGACATTCTAGATAAAATCTTTACTTTATACTGTCACCTCTTGCTGTCATGAGATTTATAGCTATGTTAAGAGAGAGGCGATATTCATTTAAAAAATGTGTATCCACCCAAAAGGGGAGAAAGATAAGCAGCTACTCAGCTTAATACAAAAATACACACATAAAAAATAAAATAAAACGGGATGAAAACTTAGACCAAGGCATAGGTTGGCTCAAGACAGTAAGTTCATTGAAGCAATTTGGGAAAGCAACAAAAGCTGTCAATGCTACAGTTGCACAATTGAATGAGGGTAAATACAGAACTACAAGGGTGGTCATACAAAATGGGAGTATTCATGAAATGCTAAACCACTTGGTTTGACTGACGTGGTTCTACAAAGAATAAGGAATCCCAAGATTGATGGGTAGTATTTAACAAATTTGAGAGTACAATTTGTATGTACAATATTACTAAACTATATATATATATATATATATATATATATATATATATATATATATATATATATATATATATATATATACAACAGCATAACAACAATAATAATAACCAATATGTAATATATATATATATATATATATATATATATATATATATATATATATATATATATATATATATATATATATATATATATATATATATATATATATATATATATATATATATATATATATATATATATATATATATATATATAGATATATATATATATATATATATATATATATATATATATATATATATATATATATATATATATATATATATATATATATATATATATATATATATATATATATATATATATATATATATATATATATATATATATATATATATATATATATATATATATATATATATATATATATATATATATATATATATATATATATATATATATATATATATATATATATATATATATATATATATATATATATATATATATATATATATATATATATATATATATATATATATATATATATATATATATATATATATATATATATATATATATATATATATATATATATATATATATATATATATATATATATATATATATATATATATATATATATATATATATATATATATATATATATATATATATATATATATATATATATATATATATATATATATATATATATATATATATATATATATATATATATATATATATATATATATATATATATATATATATATATATATATATATATATATACTATATATATATATATATATATATATATATATATATATATATATATATATATATATATATATATATATATATATATATATATATATATATATATATATATATATATATATATATATATATATATATATATATATATTATATATGAATATTATATATATATATATATATATTACTATATATATATATTATTATATATATATATTATATATATATATATATATATATATATATATATATATATATATATATATATATATATATATATATATATATATATATACACAGCATAACACATATATAACATATATATATGTAATATATATATATATCATATATATATGTATATATATATATATATATATACATATATATATATATATATATATATATATATATATATATATATATGTATATATATATATATATATATATATATATATATATTATATATATATATATATATATATGTATATATATATATATATATATATATATATATATATATATATATATATATATATATATATATATATATATATATATATATATATATACACTTATAAAAGAAATATGATGGGAACACAAGTCAGGGATTGCCTGAAGTCCCTAAAACTACATTAATGTATAAATGAATAATGTATCAAATAATAATTTTTAACTAAGCTCTGGCACTATGGCAAACATTTACGTCAGTCAAATCTGGAAAACAATACCATCAGAATTCTATGCTCAAATCCAAATGGCCAGAAAATGAACAAAAAGAAACTTTATAGTAAAAGCATCAACTACTCTGGAATACCACGGAACTCGTTTTAGCAAGGTTCACCATTAAATCATTACCCATCACTCAATATCAAGATATAACAAAAGTACTTTGGACATTTTGAAGAGCAGCTGCTACCTAAAGAAGCATTTATAAGCACAAAGTCAAGAGCTTTTGTCATTGCACCATAGTTGGACCAGGAAGAAAAAATTACAAAAATTTATGGTACATTAAAAAACTTATTGCAAAGGATGGAAAATCAGCAACTCAGAAACTTCCAGTTCCAAACCAACAAAAGCTCATAACTTTTCAATGAAAGCAGACTTCCACAAACCTCATTTGCTGACGCCTTAACTCTTCACGTTCCCTCTCCAGTTTTTCTCTTTCCATTCTTTGGTGTTCACGTTCCATTCGCAACAATTCTTGCTTTTGCCGTTCTAACTTTTCCCTTTCTTTCATTAACTTTTCTCGTTCTCTGTTCAGAATAATGTACTATTATAAACTCCTGTTTACTCAAGCTACTATACACACATGTTAAAATAAGATATTACCCCTGTAATTCAGTTCATTACTGATGTGGTTCCACTCAAGTGTGTCTCATTCTTGGCAGTAACCCTTGTAACCATTCTACACTGATGTTTGCCATGACTTTTCATCCATTCCTTATCACACTCCCATATCCTTCATGGAATGCTCAGGAGAGAGACTGAATTTGACTATTTGTCCGGTTAAACTAGTTTTCAATTAAAAAATTAATATAACAGAAAATAATACAGAAGATGAAAACTTTTTAAACTCAAGCACTGACTTACACTACAAAGAGCTTTGGATAATATCTTGCTATAATCTACATTAATCAGCCTGTACACTTCTTTGTAATCTCTCTTGATTCCAGGTGCAAGTTGAAAGTGGAAAATGAACATACAGACTCCTATGCACCTTTGGATTCTCAAATTCCATGGAACAATTCCAGTAGAAAATAACTATACAAACACTCTACATACCTTTGTAATCTCTCCGATTCCATGCGCTGGCGTCTTTCTATGTCTCTTTGACGATCTTCATGCTCACGTCTTCTCCTTTCTTCTTCACGCATTTCTCTTTCACGAGCCCTCATACGCTGACGTTCTCTTGCCTCCACAATCTGCCAGTGTAAATATAGGAAGCCGTGCTACCATACCCCGTAATAACTATGTACATTCAAATACACACACACACACACACAGAGAGAGAGAGAGAGAATTACTTTTAATTTGGTTTGAGTCACATGCATGCGCAAATATACAGAGAAACAGAGAGAAAATTACAATAATTTTTAAATAAAATTTCCTTAACATCAAGCTCCCATAGTTATTCTCATTCAGCTTTATTATACAGTATACTGTAAAAATAACTGCTACCTAGGATAAAAGAAGGATCTGTAAAAGTGAATTACAAAAATTCACTTGCCCTGTTCTACATCTTTCAGAAACTTGCACCAAATTAATTATTTTTCCTTGATATTCTACAGAATGCTTTAAAATATAAATTCCGCATTTTATATACAATTGAAAAGACAAGACAAACCCACTCGCTTCCAAAACCACTGAGTAAACATTTTCTGTGAAAAGATTCATTACACTGCTGAAGCAAAAAGATATTCAAGTAGTATAACACAAAAGATTTCTTAATCAGTCAGGAAAAAAATTGACTTGAGACTGAGACCAAGTAGAGTCCAGATCTACATGTGTGTGTTTTACTTAAATTCTTTAGCAATCTTTCATGTTATAGAGAGTATTTAGTACACACATTTCTTATTTCTTTTACTTTATCTTCATTTATTCACTTCAGTTTAAACTAGACCATTCGGTTTGATGTGTACAAAACATTGTGTCTTGGATAAACTATTACAGTACTCTCCTACTTCATTTCTTTTAAGTCACTATATTTTCCTCATCTGTAATGAAGAAATGTGACTCTCATAAAATGTGTCTGTACAGTCTCTTTGAAACTTTGTATTGTCTCCTTAATTCATGCACATGAATAACAAAATATTTAATTACATGCAACAGTACAGTTAACTAACATTGACAGACACTTAAAGTACAAGGGATGGCATGATATATCTTTACCAACATTGGAATCGATTGACATAATAAAGGATCTGATGGCAATGCCACTTACAATACTGTGACACTCTCACTGTAAGAGTTCCTTATTAATTGAATGCATAAATTACGTAATACACTTACTATTAAGCCAAGGAATCAAGACATGGCCAACAACAACTGAACCCTTCCAGGTGGCCCGTAGTAACTCTTGCTTAAGAGTTTGTGCAATGCTAGAATCTCATTAAATAGATATACAGTATAACTTTGTTGTCATGTCTTTAACCTGTTATGCACCACCAATGTCTCAGTCGCCTGCCCATCATATCACACCTTCTACAACAAACTAACACTTTCTCCTTCTTTCAAGGTTGGTACTGCACTGATCAAGCTCAAAAATACACTTTACTCTTATACAAACTGTAGGAACATCATCTAGCAACACTATGAGCTAAATTAGGGGTAAATGACTTTTTTTTTTTTTTTTTTTTGGTAATGGAAAGACAGTCTGACAAAGGACATCTACCTATCGTCTCATGGTACACTTCAGACGTTCACTGATAAACGATTGATTTATTTTAATTTTGATCCCAATTAACCCGCATAACGAACATTCCAAAGCAAAAGAAAAATGTTTTACCTAAAAAGATATCGATACTCGATGAAGAGATTGACGATGACTACAAGACTCAAAGTAGCACCTGAGAAGCCGCTAATATAGTTAAGATTTATCTGACTCTAAGAAAAACCACAATTTAGATTCGAGCATCGCATTGCCAAAGTAACTGGGCAGAAACCAATAAGGAGAAAAGCCCCCTTCCTTTTCGTTCACCTGTGGAGTTTTTTGACAAGTTTTCTGATGACGAAGTCATGTAGCACATTGTGCAGATGTGCCAACAAGTTTCTAGATGAATATGTAAAAATTTTGCCTAGAATATCACGTGCACTAAAATGGTATGATACAAATATAAATTAAATGAAACTATTCATTGCTCTACTGGCTCTATGTTTCAGGGAATGTTATACGAAAGAATAATATCTTCCCCTTTTATGTTTCATGCATGTAACCTTTACGACATAAAAAATGCAAAATAGATTTTAAATTTTTTCTGATCCTATATTCTTTAATATCTTAACATGTAAAAAAAAAAAAAACATCAATGTAAAAAAGAACACATTATAACGCATAAAACTAGCAATAGACCAAATGACCACTCTGAGAGCAAGAAAATAAGTGACAGTTAACAGATAAATAAAATGTCCATGCTTTCAATGCATTGCATTATATACTTCTATTATTAATCAAAAACTTAGTTGACAAATGCTATTAATGTGAGGTTATGAGAAAAAAAAAAAAATTTTTTTTTTAGATGTGCTAATAAGATGGTCCTCAAAACTATACTGTTAAATCAGCTGTCTTCATATCAACAAGTATGATATTTGTAAAACTCAAATAAGACATCTCTTGTACAATATCTGCACATTACTGTACTTAGAGCAAATGGTGAATTACTTTCCAATTACACTGCTTCCGTGAATCTTGTGCTGTGCTTATGTGGGCGCTCAAAAATGTAACCGAAGTCTGATAATTCGTTAAAGAGCAATTGTACCGCACACAAAATGTAACTAACTGCACTGAAGTTCATGGGACAAATAAAATAACCCAAGCCCCTTACATAGTATAAACCATGAAAACAAAATCACAAAGAAACCCTGAATACCAACAAAATTTTTACATTTACACCGCATTTACAGATGTCTTCATCCTGCTACTTCAAAACCACATACTTTTCTGACTTAATGCTCCTTATCCATTATCATCAGTACATTCTAACCATCCAAATCACTCTGATCTCAAGAGTGTGTGTATGAATGTGTGTATGTAATGTACATTCATATACAATAATCACATACATATGTATCTCTAATAATTACTTCCAGGTTTCCTCATGCCTTTATGGGCAGTTATGTTGCTGTAAGCCCTTGGATCCAGACAGGAAACATATGAACAATCCCTACCCTGTGTTGTGTGTGTGTGTGTTTACAATACATATTTTTACCTAAACCCCCTTTTCCATTCTCAGTTGATACCACAAGGTGTAAACCTTCCAGTTCTAAGGGCACCTTTTCTAGCATGAGGTTGTTACCCCATATACATATACACTATTACACAAAAAAATCTTTACCTTACAGATCATCCAAAACAAGAATAACCATTGGCTTGCCTATATGTACCTTATTGTGTCTATTCATATTTCCAGCATGAAACACTGGTTTTGCATATGATTTTTGAAACAATAAATGGATTATGACTATTCAGAAATAGGAAACAATACAAAAAACTATTTTATGGGACGAATGTTTGTTGTGAATTGGTACAATTATAGGGTAGCTTTACCACATACTGTACACCAAAAGAAGAAAAACTGTTCTAGTTACTGACAGAAACAAGTTGCCCACCATAAGCAGCAAGAGAATTTATTACTACCCCTTACCTCCCCTGGATGAGAAAATAACCGACACAATGTTGACAAAAATGGTCTCATGCCTCCCATGAAAATTTTATTTTGACTTACACTTCTTGCATCAGTAATTCTTACATGTTTGAAGCTCAGGACATCTTGTCCATCATGTCTGCCAGTGCGATGGTTACCTCCCCTGTAATGCCCTCTGTTATCTGGCCGACGATCATATGGACGCATGGGCCTTCCTCCTCGGCGATCCTTGTCACGGGAATGACCACGAGATGAGGACCGACGTAGATCCTCTTTGGATTCTGACTTTCTGTCTTTCTTTTCATCTCCACTTTCACTTGCACTTTCTTTTTTCTCACTAACAGGTGCTTTTACAAGCTCCTTTTCTTCTTTCTTCTTTTTTTCGAGACCTTCCTTTTTAGAGTCTGAAAGCCTTCGACCAGAGCCCAGTGAAGCAGACTTGTTCCTTGTTGGACCTCCTGGTTCACCTTTGGCCTAATAATTAAGAAGCAAACAATGAAGCTACTAAATTTAATATCATGATAAGTGAATCATGGGTTAAAATTGTTGTTACAACTAAACTTAAGCAGTGATACCTAAATCTAATATTCACTAGTTCTTCAACATTTTGGAGTGTGCACATACACTAGGGGGCAATTTATTAAATTAAGACAGGAAACAAAAATATACAAACTCCCCAATATTACTGCTGTTAACTGGTAGCATAATAGTGACTATGTTACTAAAAAATAACAAACTCTAAAAGGGATGGCAAAAAAAAAACAATGAAAACAAACCCAGCAGCTAGGAAAGCTATGAAAATTGCTATTTAATTACATTAATTATTTTTCTCTCCCCATTTGCAAAAGCCTATTTATCTTTATGTTCTTTCCATGCGTACTTTGTTACCTCATTAAGAGGAGTAAAGTAAATCCCTCTAAAAATTAACCACCACCACTACCCAGTTACTTGTATAAACTTCCTATATTCTGTTGTATCTTACAACTAGGTGTTTTACCTTTTCAACTTGAATCATACGGCCATGGAGCTCTGTATGATTGAGATTAGATATACACTTGGCAGCATCATCACTGCTGAACATGGTGACAAAACCATAACATTTTGCGCCCGGGGTCTTGGCATTTGTGACAATTTTTGCACTTGTAACCTGAAAGAAAATTTTACAAAGGTAAAATTATGATAATTTCCCACACAGCACACAAATATTTCCATTTCTCTCCCTAATGGTTTTCAAGCCACTGAAATTCAAATGCTGAACTTCTCCATTATGAAAAAGTGAATGCTAAAACTCTACATTTTCGAAGGCAAAACTTGAAGTCACTCAAATATTTACACATTACATACAAAGAGCAAATGAAAATATCTCAAGGAAATTCCTTACCTTTCCATACTTGGAAAAGACAGACTTTAAATCCTGCGCACGTGTGGAAGATGCCAAACCACTAACCCAGAGATTCTTTCCGCTGGTTGCAGCACTCAGGTTGGTTCTCTTGTGATCTGAAACAATTTACTGAATATGTTTACCCACGAAAACTTACCATGGTTCATCTTTGCATACGGAATTTAAAAATAAATGGAACGCCATAATGAAACTGAAAAAATATACCTGTACTAGTAATCAATAGAGCCTATTAGTCACATTCATGTGGTATAAGCATTTAAAAGACCTTTACTGTCATAATTTCAAACAATTTCAAAAGATGTGTAAGCACATGCATAAGTTGAAAGAAGTTCTTATCCTCACTCTAACCCAATATGGATAGATTCAAATCCCATGACGACAGGTTGAGTTTTGTCTTATGCTTTATCTTATTCAATTATCATATATTCAGTGCTTAAAGAAATAAGCATACCCAAAAATTGAGAGAAAATCACATAGTTACAGATGTTTTTGTGTCTTAACATTATAATTCCACCCTCCCTTACATTACAATTATTTTTGTGGCATTGTTTTAATAAGGTGTAAAAACTGATCAGTAACGAAGATGTCGTTGGAAAGTGTAATTCATGTAATACAAAATAAGACCAAATTATACAATGGACCTGTAATATACTGCGATTTAACTTATGGTCTATCCACTTGATATCAATAATTTTGAATGCAGATGGCTTCAATAAATTAACAATCCAACTGACCCTAACATAAAAACCAATAAAAATATTTATTAATCATATTACAAGCCTAATCAAACCTTTGACAAATTTGCCCCTAAATTTCTTGGTGCAGACAGTATTGTTAGCTGTCAAGTCTTACCTCTTAATGCACTCTTTGAGAAGTCATCTTTTCTAAATTGCCTCAGTTAAAATGTGCTTTTAATTAAGTCACTTTGGCAATCATAGCTTCTCCATTCCACAGCAATGGTGGCAGGTAAGTCATCCATATCAGTGCATTAGCAGTTCTTGGCAAAGAAGAGCCCCTGGTCCACAACTCATTATAAGTCTTGTCTTCACTTACTATGATTTCAGTTAGTTGTATTCTCTGGTAAATATTAAAGTTGTTTGTCTCAAGTACCTCTCACTAACATCTTATCACAGCCTGAGTTATGGGCCTCAGCCTGAATAGACTTGTAATGCATGAACTGATAGAATCTTTGAGAAAGTCTCTTATCAAATATTGGTTGTCCCTGGAAGCAAGAAGACCTAATTGACCTGGAACAAGCCACTAACTGGGGTACCGGATCACTGGAGACCAACAAAATGGGAGTAAAAACAATTATATAGCTACCACAGCAATTACAATTCAATTTTATATCCCCTTGCCACCAGGTCTGTCTTGATGTGTCCAATACCTCCTAGTGGTTTACTTGACAAAAATAAGAAAAATGTGGGGAGCTTAGCCTGCTGAAACTCAAATGAGGAGTTGAATGAGCTGCATCAGCTGGAAAATTCAGAATTCCAATCGTGAATTAGATATGTAAAGAATAGCAGACAAACAGAATGGACCAAAGACAGGGGCAGGGGCAACATCACACAAAAAACAAAGGCCAGAACGGCAGCTGCAGAATCTAGGTACCGGTGACAGTAACAAAATAACAGCAGCAGAGGCAGCTGGAATAGCGGGAAAATGACAGTAAGAACCAAGTATGACAGCACTCACGTCCACTAACAAATTTTTCAAGTCTCTCAAACATCTAAATTCAATGTTTTGCCCATAACAAATGATGTTTAAGAGTATATATGCCAGAAGAACTCTGTCCATAAAAAATGGAGGAAAATAAGCCCAGTACAAACTGTGGCACTGGCAGTATGACAAAATCAATCTGGCAATTACAATTCCCATAACAAAACCTCTGATTACCTTTACTCACACAATATCCACTAATCTTCAAATACACTGAAACTTGGTACTGTAAAAGCCATATCTACTTAAAAATTTACTCCTACAACCAAGAACTGCTGAAGGGGGGTGAGGGATCTCCAGTGAAACAGGAAGTAAAAAAATATGAACATAGGGGTGACATCAATGATGATAAAAAACAAAAGGTACACCATCTCAAAATGAAAGTTCTAGCACAAAAAAATAAAAACTAACCTCCTAGTATATGATGACCATTCATAAACATAAAACCAGAGATTTTAAAAATAAGGCAGTAATCTAGAAAATACTGTGTTAATGCAAAAATGTTTCCTTTAGAAGATCTTGACCACCCATTACTGTATACTAAACTTTTGCTGGTTTAATTATAGTAATGTGAAGTTTGTTTTGATAAAAAATCATTTACAACTTCATATGAGCATATTTTACTATTAAAAATCCTGAGAACTAACAAATAACTATACCATAATCATTAGTATTCAATTTGACTTAAACTGCACAAAATTGTCAACATTACCTTACTATTACAAATCCTGAGAACTGTGTGTCATCCACTTACAACGGATTCGATCTTACGGCGCATTTTCAACGCTGTAACTGTGTTTTACAGCACCTTAACTTGATGCTGCATCAAGTTACGGTGCCGCAAGCACTGTTGATGGTGCTAACAGCAAGAACAGGCATTAACAGCACTTACAGCACCATATGTTGTAAGTGCCGATAATGAGGAAACACCGACTTATGGCAAAAATCACCTTACAGAGCAGTGCTGGAACAGATCCCCCGCCATAAGTCGAGGACATACTTACAAAATGTGTCCATGTTATGTCACAGTCACCTTTCACAATAAGTTATCAAGCAGCCCTATAACCTGACAACCACTATTTCCACTTTTTTTTTTTTGCCAACTTTATAATCCAATGAGTAAACTGGCTCTTACACTGTATCGCACTTGAAATTTATAAAGAACATTTATATACCAAAGTACAGTATACACTAGACTGTAACCTCATTTTCAAGCACTCAAATTAGCAATGACAGTTACATCAAATCATGCTTACTAATATTTTTGTTAAAAATATACTGAATATTGATGCTATACATGAAATTTACTTGGTGCAACAATAAAGCTATGGTTAATTTGCATAATTAATGGTATTCTTATGTCCTTTGGGTTCAAAATGCAATTAGTTGATCCATCCAGTTACAAATATAAAAATACCTTGCAAATGGTTAAGTACAGTTAGCGTGGGGACAGCTACTGGTAAATTTCAGACCCACTGCAATCAAATGGGACTGGCACCTCCTTTGTGTTACACAAATTTGATGAAAAACATTTCCCATACACAAGCTAAACAACAGTACAGGGAGTCACAATCAGTTTATTCTTCAAGTTTCCACAACTCATTCTGTGGGGCATCAGAAATAATTCTAAACAGAAAGAAGGCACACTTTTTTTTTTTGAGATTACGCAATGTGACTAAGGTGTGAGGAAAATACATGCTTTCACATTTACCTTCTGCAGAAATACTACTCTTGAAATATACTGTGCATAACAAATATGCTACTTTACATCAAATAAATCTGGATGGGCTACCATTGAAATATAGCTATAATTTCTCATTTTCGCTGCAGCTGGTACCTTCCCTTTCAGTTTGTCCTGTACTGGAGCTCATATGCGTAGCAAGTGACAAATTTCACTTTCACTACAATTACTGTATAGTACAACAAGCTATGCTTGTGTCAAATAAATGTACTGTACAGTTGTCCTGCATTAACTGCAGGTTCAGACTTTAACTGCAATATATTAACTAAGTGATTTTCCATGTAAATTTCACAACCATGCACTACACCAGGACTGGTTTCATTCAGTAAATAACTAGTAAGGTCCAACTTACTGCTTCATACATGCATTTAAGACCATTCACTTTTCCCCCTGCGTCTGATTACAACCACACCCATGAATGTTATCAATTGCTCATGAAACACATCTAGCTTATGGTGATGGCACTTTCCCATGTCACTCCATTGTGACATTCGTGCCCATCAAACTTTTTAATCTACCCAAATACATGAAACATGTGACTATTATTGGAGACATTGGAAAGAAGTGATACTGACAAAGACTGTGTACAAGTGTCAGACAGAGGGAAGCTATTTTTCCAAAGAATATGCAGCTGAAACTGCTCGAGTCTTCAGAGCTCTGACTCCTCTGCAGCCTTCTCCCTCAATTCCACACTAAGGAAGTCCATGCACAATCTCAAACAGTTGCCAGTTATGCAATATATTTAACTTTATCAACGTAGTGGTTGGAACTCTCAAGGGCTGTTCATCAAGTTAGGTTATCCTAATCTTTAGTGCTCAAAAACTTAGTGGTATGAATTCCCAGCTAATAGTTTTTTTTTTTTACTGATAAATAAGGATAGACACTGCCCCTTTCTGTTTTTAGTTCATATTGTTAAACATTTAGATTTTTATTCTATTGTTTTTAGACAAGAAGGTCAAAGAAACAAAAATTCTCAACAACAGTCAATACTCATTTAATTTGAAGATGAAAAACTGAAATGAAACTTATTTAACTTGCCGAAAGTCATACGAAACTCCTTTTAACAGATGAAAAAGTGAAATGATACTTATTTAATTTGACAATGAAAAAGTAACATGGGTCTTCTACAACAAGTTTATATTGTAGTTATTACACTAAGTTAAATAAATATACTGTACTAGATTGCAATGTAGATTTCAAAGATGTTACAAGAGAATGTTCAATAGGCCGTTTCAAAAGAATTTTTCTTTATACATATTTCCGACAGCTTCAATCATCTCATTATTAACTGTGTACTGGGCACACCCACCGTATCTTTTAACTTCCTCTGACACAACTATGAGAGCAATAATTGATGGCAATTGTAAAGAATTTCCAAACTTTGTCTTTATAAGATTTAACTGACTGAAGACTCTCTCTGCATCAGCATTTGATGTTGGTAAAGATAAAATATGGAGGGCAAAATTTGATAATGCTAAAAATATTACATTACCTTCATCATCTTTCAGATTGCCCAACCCTTTATAAAATTCCTCAATATTTTTTTCATGTCTTATTTCATCTGGTACTGGTACGAAATCTAAACTCCGCCATTCATCATCTAACCTCTGGTTATGTTCGGCATCTATTCTAGGGACTAGTTTAACTATGTCTTGTAAAGATGGCATGGCTATTCTTGACCTGTAATCTAAAGCCTTACTGACTGATAGAAACGAAACCATTTTCCACAAAGGGTTGTCAAGATCAAACCTTTTCCTGATTGAAACACAAGCAGAAATGCAAAATTGTCTACATCTGTATTTAACATCCTGTATCATTTCAGGGTTTTTGAAGGACTCTGTCTGAAACAAGCTGTGAAGTTCTGCTCCAAGATAAAGCTGGTTCAGTGGAACATAGTTACTGTCATTACATGGATCAATATTCATCAGAGGATATTTCTGAAGAATGTGTGGCTGACAAAAAGTACTCAGTATAGACCTATATAATTTTGTTACTCTATCATATATCAAATGGACTGTGGGTGAAGTTTTTTGAAAGACTAAATTAAATTCATTAAATTTTGGCAAAATGAAATCTAAAAAAGTAAAATATAAAAAAATTGCTGGATCCCTCATCCTTTCAACTATCTGACACACTGCTGTTAACTGTTCTTTCTCCTCAATTTGACTAAAGTACAAAGTTAAGGGTTTCCACTGTTCGAGAACCCTTTTAACTGCCTCATGCAAGGAGAGCCAGCGAGTCTGACAAGGATGGAGTATTTTGTGAGGCTTAATGTTACAAAATTCCTGTGAAAGTTTTAAACCAAGCTGCCTTTTTGAATTATGTGCAAAAAATGTATATATACTGCAAAGCAAATCTTCACAATGACGAGGAAGAGTTTTTGCTGCCTCTGAAGAACATAAATGAATAGAATGGCATATATATTTGAATACAGTCAGTCCTGGCAATAATGTCTTGAGTCTACTACAGGGAATTATGTTCCCCCACATGATGTTAGATGCCATCAGCTGCAAACCCTATGAAATTACTGGAGAGATATCATACTTTGTCAGCGTATCTATTAACAGAGGAATATAAATTTTTGTCAGTAGAACCTTGAGCATTATGCAAATTCATATACATCAGCAAGATCTAGCATAGCTGTGGTGATTTTTCTGCTCATGAATGTAAACCCTAACAATTACAGTGCAGGACTGTGTGCTTTACATCAGTTGATTTCATCCATGATGATGGAAAGATTTGTTGGTCCTCAACTTTTTACCAGGCTGTTGTTGGTTTTCCCCATGGACATAATGCATCTATACACTTTGTATCTTCATGGGTAAACCCTGAGCTATAGCAGAGTCGGGGAACATCCTCTTCATCAAATCAACCATCTTGTCAGCAGTAGTAAATGGCAAATTATTTTCTGCTATGAAACATGCAAGTAGAATGGTAGCAATAATCACTCCATTGGAAGTGGTGTCGTTTTGGTTTCCTTCAAGCTCTAATTGTCCAAGGTCAAATGCACGTTCATTTAGTAGATGGGTTTTACTTGTGTTATGTCTTTTGATACATGTCAATTCGGCATTTAGTTCCTTGTGGCAGAATCTGCAAAAAGCCCTTTGTGGGTTTCCTTCAACTGGTTTTAGCCAAGACTGAAAATCTTCATTTATCCAGGCGTCTCGAAACTTGCGCTTACCAGGCTTAATCAACTGTAAGCAATATATCAATGAAATCTAACAATGTGCACAACATTTGAAATAAATAAAATCTATTTGATAATCACTAGTTAGTTCTAATGTATATTTGATTCAAGTATGTGAAATTCTAATGTGAAAAGGCCTATTAGTAATTTCCTTAGGCTCACACTTTTAGCCAAGAGAGTATATATAAGGCATCTTAATTACTGTACATCTTCCTAAAGAAATATAACAATGAAATTATAATGGTGTTCAATCGAGCTTTAGTGCCATACCTATGATGACTAGACTTATATCTTAGGCTAACTAACTGTTGGTTATATGCTTGCATAGACAAAAAATTAATCATATTACAACATGCAATTACATAATTGCAATCACTCATAAAATATTTGAAGCTGCAAATATAGTAGTAAGTAGTGTTATAACTGTCTTATTTTTTCAGAGGTAGGTAAACTGACAACATCTGGAACACAGAGCTCATGTACCATTTTTGCAGAAGTTTAGCAATTACGACTGCACACAGTTTACTTACTTTTAGAGAGAGAAAAAGTGCCTTAGTTTTACAGATCCGTTTGGCTTGATTAACAGTTCTCCTAGGGCTGACCGAAGGATTAGACTTATTTTCTGCGGCTAAAGAACCAACTGGTTGCTTAACAAAGGACCTACAACAGTTTGGAATCGAACCACATTATAGTGAGAAATGAATTTCTATCACCAGAAATAAATTCCTCCTAACTCTCATCATCATCAGCCTGACCAGGGTTCAACTCAGGCCTGTGAAAAGCCAGTCCACAACTCTACCGGGACACTGCCAAAAGAAGAAGCTTTTAGAGAGAACAAATATTGGAAGTTGCAATATAATGACATTTATCGCTGTTATATACATATTCATTTAGGGCAATGTCAACTGACAACTAAATCATGAGCTCTATCATCTATTGACTAGGCTAAAATCTTATGTTATATGCATTCAAGTTGTGAAATCATTAAAATCCATTCCTTTCCAAAGTTTATGTCAATGTGACCATAGAATAGAATAATCAAATTGATTATACACGCACCCTCAACCATTTTCACATGCAAAAATTGCAATGTGTACTGCAAAGCTGTCAAGTTCAATGCTGTAAAATAATTTGCAACCAAATGGCAGTATGCATGTATTTCGTATAACCTTTAAGAAAATATACCATAAAAACTAGCAAAATAAGAAAACTCACTAGTATTATGAAAAAGAATAACCGTGGATTCTGCTAAGGGCAAGATTAAAAATAATTTAGAATAGGTAACTGATGGCAGGTTAGCAATAGAGCCAGTTTGCACCAAGATCTAGTTTATCTAGATCTTAGTTTGCAATGAATCAACAGTCATGCAACAATAGCTGATAAACATCCAAATGCATCCACAAATTAAAAAGAATATTTATAATTTATTTCTACAGAAATTTGTGAGAGACTTATATGATTGAAAAGTAAAAAATTTCATAACTTATTATCAGATTTTAACTAGCATACACTTCTTATCAGATTTTAACTAGCATACACTTTTTTCACTAAAAATTGTGGATATTTTTACATGTGGATTCCACACTCCACTCCTAATCACAATGTGGACAAGATAAGCCGTATTAGTGATGTAACTTCCACACTTTAGCAGCACTGGTGATATATACATTTATGCAATAGTGTGGATGAAATCAATGTATATTTATGTAAACTGTTTATTCACAAATGAGAAAACAAAATTTTGGCTTAGTAATCAGATAAATAAATAGAGAAAGTGATCATTAAAACCTACACAAAACCACAGCTAAACCAAATCATGAAATGCCGTAGAAGTCAGAAGTGGAGTAAATCCCAGCAACTTAAATCTTCCCCTGGGCATACTACCAACTTCAAAAAGACTTCCTGAAGCAGTTCATTAAAAAATAAATGACAAATTTGTAAATTTTGGTAATCTGGATGGAAAAAATTTAAACCATGTACCTTGGAGAGGTAAACATGACAATGCAAGTACACACTTTTACAGGTTTAATACTGAAGAGACAAACCAGAAGACCACTGAATGATAAAAAGGCCACTGCTCCTTGGTGCCAATGATCAACCT
This sequence comes from Macrobrachium rosenbergii, assembly GCF_040412425.1. Lineage (NCBI taxonomy): Eukaryota > Metazoa > Arthropoda > Malacostraca > Decapoda > Palaemonidae > Macrobrachium > Macrobrachium rosenbergii. The sequence continues at coordinate 20,692,727 of NC_089796.1, forward strand.
CTCTTGGCCCCCTACACATCCATATGATACGTGAATTATGAACAATCACCCATAGTGTTAAACATTGCATCTACTCTTACTCACATTACCTTTACGCCTCTGTCTGGTATTCATTTGTTAAAAGTTCAATACTGCACCTAACCCAAATAGAGATGGCAATTCTTCAAAGCCCATGAGTGCCATTGTTTCTTTATGCCAGAAAATTGAAGTTCTTGATGTGATGCACAAGAAAAAATGATGTAAAGAATGAACCAGAATGTTCAAAAAGAACAAGTAATCCTTAAGGGAAATCATAGATTGAAAAAGAAAATTCATGCTGCTTTTGCCTGTCCCTTCAGTTGGTTGAAAGAAATGTCTGCAGTAGAGGACAAGTGTTCAGTGAACACAGAAAGATTAGCAAATGTGTTTAATAGTCAAGAACAAAATTGTGCCCAGCTGGACTGCCAAAAGTTGGGTCAGAGTGCACCCAGATAATATAAGGACCTTATTAAAGTCTCAAGGATCAAGTAATGTAAAACCATTTATGGCAAATACAGGATGGCTCCATCAATTCCATAACATTTAGATTAAGAAATGTTAAAATAATAGCAAAATCTGCATTTGTTCATGAAGGGCATGCTGACATATAAGGTTTCTACTGATGAAACCCGATCATTCTGGAATATGCCACTAAATCAAACATCTGATGAAATACTAAGTAAGGGAAGGGGTTCAGAGCATGCTAGGATGATCATGCTGGCATTAGACAGCAACGCTGTGATTTATATGTTCAAGCTACATGATGTTAACCAGGATCACAACTCACAAGCTCTATTTAGTGACCACTGGTTACACAATAAGAGCGCATACATTCCCTCCACTTTTTAAGTTAAAGTTTTACCATCATTGCCTTCCCACATTATAAAAAATGGGACAAATTTTTAATTAATTTGTAATTTTCATAACTAACGAACCTGCGGTCTTAACATTAAGATAAATCTTCTGGCACCAGCTGGAAACTGGTAAAAATAAAACAATAACATCGTATATGTTAGAGATTGGTGGCCTCTGGCATCTGTCACCAACGAGGTGGGTGACACCACCAACCCAAGCTTGATCTCGTGACGCCTCAGTTATTCTTCTACCACCTTTAAGTGAGGACATCTTTTACTTTCTCTCCTCCCTAAGGCTGGTCTTTTTTCTATGCTAGGGATTGCAAATTAAACTGTATTCAGAGCGCTTACCTTTGCCACCCATAAGTTTAAATTTTGTTCTGCATGCCTGTTCTATAAAATACAGTACAGTACTATATATGTACAGTGAACTGTATTTTAGGATGAAAAAATGTACAGTACTACATCGACTTTATATCATACTGTACTTAAATAGGTATGAAGAGTACAGTTACCAGCTTACAAACAATTCAACATACAAACAGTTGTCAAGAACTTAACTAGTTTGTAAGTAGGGTGGTGTCTGTACTTTCATTATACAAGCAGTCCCCGGTTAAAGGGGGGCTCGGTTAATGGCGATCCAGTTTTATGGCGCTTGTCTAGCAACAAAATACGGCAATTTTCGGTGCTAAAATTGTCGATTTCACTTATCGCCGCCGATAATTGGGTATTAGCGTAATACATACCTAACAGGCGCCCGATAATCGGAATCGGCACTTTTCGCTACCGATAAGCCCCGAAATTGCTGGAAAAGCACCAGAAATTGCCAATTTTGTTATCATCACACCCCCAGAATGGAACCCACGCCGATAACCGAGGACTGCCTGTAGTGTAGCTGCAATGGCCAAATAAAAACCAAAGACAGTCCTTGCATTCTGCTTGTTTCTCAGAAGTTATAAAAATTCTTTGTGTAGCAAGAGAAGTCCATGAAAATGGATTTGCCAACATGATTGATGAGGAAGCAGAATAACACTGTGGAGGCCATATTATGTTTAAACAAATATGGAATTAGAAAAAACACAGTCTCATGAACACAGAAAATACAATTCAACCTCTTAAATCCGGCACTCCATGGTCCGGCAACTCCTATAATCCAGGACTTCTTTAAATAGGCCACCATTAGTTCTTGAGGGGCTAGGAGGGAGGCGTCAGTTTTCAGTTTTCGGATTTTTTTTTTTATTTTGGAACTGAAGCTTAATCCGTAAATACACAAGTGCAAAAGTTTCTAAAAAATATACAGCATATTAATGAATTGCAATTAGTGTATATGGTCGTGTATCCAATCTCATGTAACAAGTGGTCATTAAAATTTTGTCCAAAAACATGACTTCATCACATGCATCGTGTATAGCGTGAGATGTATTTTCAGTAGATTAGACTAGGCAGGCTTTCTATGCCTGTCTCAGTTTTGGTAGATACCACTGATAATGCATACAGTATTACATATTGGCTTATAACTAATAAATAGGCCTAGAAGGATAAATCAGACTTACCAACCTTGTGACTTGTTTAAGAATTCATTACTATTTCTTATAATTAACAAAAACACTTACTACTGTGTGCAAAACACTGACATAAACAATAGCAAGTATTGACATAAACAATTGAATGGAAAAACAACTGTTTGCTAATGTCAGTTAATGTAACTAATACACATTTATTAAGGGTTGAGTTATAGCTGTTCACTTCTTAAAAATTTTCAAATTTTCAATGGTGACTTCCACATATAAAAATAAATCTTTATTCATCCTTCACGCAATGGAGGAAAGTGTTATAAAAGTATGCCACTAAATTTATGATTGTAGCTGTGGCTGAAGAAACGAATAATGTGCAGGCAACAAAACATTTTGGAAGGGGCAAAAGCAGCAACTGACACTGTCAAAATCACACCTTTACTTCATTTAATTTACTGATTTATAAATACAGTTGCATTTTTAAACCCAGTGTTGATAATTTATGAAAAAATGAATCTCTGAAATGTGTTTCATTTAGCAACTAATGGGTAGATTCATAAAGAAAAAGGATATACTTGCAAAACAGAAGGAAATCCTTCACTTCATTACTAAACATTTCAAGCAAGCTTCTACTTTTAGAGCAAAAGCATATCCTTATAATCACATAAAAGTAAATGGTTATACATAAAGAAGACCCTTTTACTTCATATGAGCATATGCTTGAAAAAGCTGAGTCTGGTCAGTAGCAGACTGCGGATTGAAGAGAAAGGATTGTTCTGTCGATTCTCAGCACGATGGCAGATTTTGTGGATGTGAGGCATGTTAAACAATACATGCCCTGTTTACCCCACATGATCGTGATTTCAAGATGTTATTCCGTTTTGAAGAACAAAATGTACAGTGGCTTCGCGGACAGATTTTTAGGCACCAATGAAGAAACTCGGGAGGCGCCTTGTCATCTTTCCATAGAATGAAGATGTTTGCGTTACCTCAGTGATCCTGGCTATCAAAAGGTATCGAGTCAAGAACTTGGTGTTATTGCCAACGGTATCGGACTGTGAATACAGTAGTTGATAGCACAATTGCTCATGCGAATGAATGTGATAAAGTTTCCAACCAACAGAGAAATAGTAGAGGCAAAACAGTTGCAGCAAAAGGAAGTATAAATTTCCGACAGCTATTGGTGTCATCGATTAGGACGCATCGCGTGGGATACTGAAACCAAAGCTGCATGAGATGAGTACGTAATCGGTGGTACAAGTCTACTTCTGAATGTTTAAGCCCACTTGCAGATGCCCTGAATGTTCAAGCCACTTGTGATGCCAAGAAATGTTCACTAGTGTTGATGTTAGATTGGCTGATCCGCGACTCAGGATATGGAGAAATGCACAAGTGTGTTTACAATTAAGAATAGCTAATGCTGTGCTACTTAGTGATGACGGATATGGGGATAGAGCCATGTCTCATGACTCCATAGCTAAATCCTACATCCCCTGCTGAGGTAAAATATAACAAGCTTTTCAAAAGAGAGTAATAATTGAACGATGCTTTGGCCAACTGAACGCGATTTCCTATCTTACAATAAGTTTGGTCGCGTGAAGTTGGAAAATGTACCGAAAATAATCGTTAGCTGTAAACGTGCTCCATAACATTGCAAAAACTTTAGGTGATCCTGACTTGAGCCAGCTGAAGGATACCAGAAGAAGATGAAGAAAACCATGACAACAATCGGTGATGACAACAATCCGGATGAACTTCAGCTCTTCGCCAACAGGGACAGAAATCAGGAACACCTTAAGCATTGTAATATACAACTTTAATAATTAAAAATAATGTTACAACTACAAGGCATTTCTTAACCAAAATCACTATTTATGAAATTAATAAGTCACATTTTTGAAAATGAAATAACATTTTCTGTTTAAATTAAAAAAATTAACTCAAATAACAGTTTTTCTGTTTAAACTAAAAAAAAAAACTCAAATAACAGTTTTGTTGTTTAAACTAAAAAAACTCAAATAACAGTTTTTCCTGTTTAAACTAAAAATTAACTCAAATAACACCTTTGGATGAAGTTTTATTTTTACAACATAAAATCGTTTTGATTTCCGTCAGAAACAGTTTTGGTGTTGATTTCTCAGAGTTGCTGCATCATTTCCAACTTCTTTCAGAGTACTGTTGCTGCACTATTTTCGTTTTATACTGCCGCAAAAGTACTAGCGTTGGAGTTCTTTAGTTGTCATTTTTCTAGTTTCATCTGTTTCATACTTCTCTGTCGCCACTTCTTTGTGGCAATGGTGGTTGAACATCAGTGAGACTACTACATGACTGCTCATGAGTTGCTTCACTCTCGCTTCGCTGTAGAATTGGTTCATTTCTTCTTTTCTGAAAAGAATCTCCTTCCTGAATACCAATCTGCATGCCTCCTCGAATTTTTCCAATCATTGGATTCGTGTCACCTTCCATAGCCTTTAGCATACTCTTCTCACAGTCTTATGATAGCTTTATTAACTGTTCTTTTCAAATCCGTTTTACGCTTTAGCCTTGTTTTCATATTGTTTATTTTTTTCAATAAACCTTTGGTGTCCAGCGGCTTTCCAAACGTTGCTTCGTATTTCTTAATAAGATTTTCAATTGCTTCATCCTTCTTACGTTTTAGGTTGGGTACTTGTGATTTTTCCAAAATGACAGGAGCAGCGGCAACTTGTTCAGAAATGAACTGCAGTTCGTTAGTAGGATTTGTTGCACTTTCATTATCACTTTCGCTATCTGAGTAATGCATTTTCACTAATACGAAAGCCTGCAAAGAACGATAGAACGTTAAGAACTTTTAAGCAACCTAATAATGTGATCCGTACAAACTGAAGTCCCACTGAGTAATGCATACGAGGGGTGATCAGAAAGTAATGACAGTAGGACTCAGCTGAGAGACTATAAGCGCTGGGAGGGAGGGGAGCGAGGGGCAGCAAGTGTTGCTTGTCGCATCATGTTTGAGCCTGTCGCCGTTTGCCTGGGTTACATTGCCTTGTTGCTCTGTGTGATTGCGTCAGTGTTGGTTTCCCCCTCTAACCGGAAACATGGATTTTTCGAAAGACGGCAAATTATAGGAAGACAAACAAAATCTAGTACACACATACAGTAACATCTGATGTAATTAACAAGACTACCTATTTAGTGGAGAAAATGTAACAACAATCACAACACACCTTCAGTCAACAACTGCCAACGCAATAAATACTAAACTCTTTCTTATCTTGACAGCACAAATGAAATCTACTGCTTCAACATATAACTAAAGCGCCCCTGACAGGTCAGCCTTTTTACTTTGCTTGACGCATATCCTCGCAAGTAAAGGTAATCATTATGAATATGGAAAGAAAGATTTGCTTATACTTCTACCTTTTGCTTCAGAGAATTACCTTGTACTTCTACCTTATGCTTACAAGGATATCCTTCATTTTTATGAAGGTAAAATGCAATCAGCTGTTGATGATTTAAAGAATGCAAACTACCAGGATGCAAATGGCGCCTGATCAAGTGTTCATGAATTATAATACGATAAGATGATAATGCTTGAAATATAACTGCATACAGTATGTAAAACATTATTAAAATGAAAAATTTTTTAATTTGTATTTTTCATAGCTAACAAACCTATGGTCTTAACATAAGGATGAATCTTCTAGCGCCAGCTGGAAACCAGTAAAAAACATATAAAATTGTAGAACAAGATATTGGTGGCAATGGGGTTTGGCCAATCAGATGAGAGAGGAGGCATAAACCGACCTCCCCTAACCCCAGAGCGCCGTGATGAATCCAGCTTCTTCCAGCAAAGGGAATCAATCTGATGGTTGGCAAGAGGTGGGCAATATACATTAAGACCATAGGTTTGTTAGCTATGAAAAATACTAATTAATTAATAATTTGTCATTTGTTCATACATGGAACAAACCTGGGTCTCAATGTAACGACAGACTCACTTTTGGCAGGAGGAAAGGAGTCTTGAACCAACTGGAGGTTCAGCACACCAAGTCTCATTTCCTGGTTAGGCCAAAGCAGAGGAAGGAGTTGTATGCCTCTGACTTGTCAAATAAAAAGTTTATCAAAAGGTCAGACTACTGGGCTAATACACAATGTGGAGGAACATTGTATAAGTGTAAGTGTAAGTTGAAGAGCTGTATCTGTTAGGACAACAAACCTACGTTAGCCACCAACTTGTCTGTCATCATTCCTCTCTCCCTTGTCAGAGAGAGGAAGGACTAGCTCCTGCAAGGAAATATTTGTACTGTATTGAGATCTCTCATGAGGCAGACAGGTCTACATCTTTTAGGTGAAGAACCAACCCCAAACCAGCCCTATAGCCTTTGATGGCAGACACAGAAAGATGTTTCTCCCTCTGGAGAAAAACTAGGAAATCTGCTATTTACTGAACATAGTTCCAAATGGATAGAGACCCCATCGATGACACCAATCACAATAGATGGCCCATCTTCCCTGGTACATGGCTGAGGAAGATCTCTGAGATAGCCAGACATCTCTGTCGCTGCTCTGCAAGAAAAGCCTCTTGCTCACTGGGGATACTGGATAGTCTCCAGCTGTGAAAAGATAGGGATCCTACCGACTAGAGATCTCTCGACATGAGGCTGACAGAGGAGGCTATGCCATGGAGGGATCTCTCTGGGAACTGCTGAGAGCAGGGCAGTGAATCTGGGAATCAAGCTGAGGCCACCAGGGAGCAAGATGGGTCATTCTGAGACTCCGGGAAATCATTACCCTATTCAAGATCTGACAGATCAGGGGAAAAGGGAGGGAAGGCGTAAACTTCAAGGTTGTCCCAAGAGTGTTGAAGGGTGTCCACTGCCATGGTGAAGGGGTCTGGGACAAATGAACAGAAGAACTCTAGCTTCCTGTTAACCTTTGTTGCGAACAGATTTATCACTGGCCTTCCCCAAAGGAGGAAGAGCCTGTCCATGGTTGGTACTCCTGGTGGGAAATGTCTTCCCCCCCTGCAAGAGATGATATCTCCCTACCCCTCTCCTGGAACTTCCAAAGACAAAGTTATGGAAGAATGGGAAGGATTAAAATCTTCCAAGAAAGATGAAGCAACTGGAGGAAGATTGGGCAAGGACGAGGAACGAGGAGGAGTCTGAGAAGCAGCCATTTAAGAAAAGAAAACCCCTTCCAAGACGGCACCTCCAACTTTCTCCTATGCTCCCTTTTCTTGGCAAAAAATCCTCCACTGCTCAGGAGGCCAGGAACAACATTCAGAACAGGGATTAGTATTTTACAAACATTAGATCTATATCTGCTGCAAGTAGAATGTGGGTCAGTCTCTAAGGAAGCAAGGGTAACCACCAACCCCAGGCTGAGATGAGTTATAGGTTTGCATGATCAAACACAAAACAAATCACACACAAATAAGTTCAAATGCACAACACACATAATAGCACTAATTCATGACACAAAAGGCAAACCAAGGCAGCTAAACAGGCAAGGAAAACAGCGGCTTCTGTAGGGAAAGGCAACAGCATATCCTTCTAGCAAGGCGATAAGGAAGGAACTGGATGCATCACGGTGCTCTCAGGTTAAGGGAGGTCGGCTGATGCCTCCTCTCTCATCTGAATAGCCTAACCCTGTTGCCACAAGTACCTTGTTCTACAATTTTATGCTTTTTTACCAGTTTTCTGCTGGTGCTAGAGGATTTATCCTTACGTTAAGACCTAGGTTTGTTCCATGCGTGAACAGTATGATTATTCTGAATAAAACTGTAGTATTTGACTCTTGCAAATGGTTATCTGTCGGTTACACACACACATACACTGTGCAGGTTTAGAGAAACAAAAAGTGCCATATCAGAAATTGACAGTGCACTTATAAAGTGGTTTACGCTCTGACGTAGCAAAGGTGTAAGCATTTCCGCGGAGATGCTTAAGTAGGCCAGAATTTCCATAAAGAACTAAATCTAACAAATGACAAGTCATTATTCATAAGCTGGGAAGGCTTTGTTTATAAAGGTGGTTTTTTAGGCCTGATTTCTGTCACTAAGGGTGCCAGTTTTAAGAGATTGGACTATACATCTTTTCGTAAACAAAAGAATTAAAATTCCCAATACAGTAACCAAGATCTACTCCCTTCACAATGACAAACTAATAGCGTAGATTTCCCATCACAATATTTCTCATGAAGAAACCTGTACAGGCAGTTCCCGGTTTACGACGGGTCCGGCTTACGACGTTCTGAGGTTACAACACTTTTCAAATATACTCGTCAGAAATTATTTCCCGGTTTACAATGCATGTTCCAGGGTTACAGCGTGATAAATCGTCGATCCGGCCGGAAGAAATATGGCTCCAAAGCGGCAGAATAATAAAAATTTGGAGGGTTTTTTTATGAAAAACTGATAAAAATGCAGTTTACATCGTTTTCGCACGCCGATCCGACGGAAGAAATATGGCTCCAAAACGGCAGAATAATAAAAATTTGGAGGGTTTTTTTTTATGAAAAACTCGATAAAAATGCAGTTTACATCGTTTTCAATACATCCAAAACATTAAAAGTAAGGTTTTCTTAGGATTTTTGATGATTTTCGATGATTTTTCGGTTTATGACGTGGCGGAAAAACGGAACCCCCGATGTAAACCTGGGACTGCCTGTATTGACAAAAAAATACACAACTTCATCTGCTGCCCCTAACATCTCAGATCTCCAGTAAGAAGTCCTTTATCACTGGTATTCCACATTCACCTAATGATGATGATGATCCTTATACAGTAATACGATGTCAAAGATTCATATTGTAGCATAATACCCACTTCAACATTTTAGTTTAATCTCATTATGTGGGCACTGGGACAACTTTATCGTCAATATACAATAATAATCATCGAAAAAATATATAATCTCATGTGAGTGCCAATATTAATAACACATACATGGAGTTTACAATCATATGCAATCTCATGCATACATGCTTGGGCTTGGAATTAATTCATTGCATATAATGAGAAAACTGCATTTCTTATCCAACTAATTTTTGTACTGTTCAATCTGCTGCTATTCACATTTTTGGGCCATGGCATCACTGTATCACATCATTACCATATATGTTCTTGTTTTCATTTGTTACATCATGTTCCAAACTTAGCAACAAAGTTTGAGAAATTGCTAATGCTGTTCCTTTAAATCCTAGCCATCACCACCTCAGATTCCTTGGTCTGTGGGTTTTTTCTCCCCAGCCACCTTCAACACTGTGTTCAATCAATCATCGGAAAGTTGCTATCCTACGTCATGTCTCTGCCCTGGCCCTAAACCTGCAAGCATCAATCTGTTACTGTTCCTCCCACTGCAACCCATCCTGCTGTGAGAGCTGCCCTGGACAGAGCTCATTCATCCACTAGTTCAAAGACAGCTTTGCTCACCTGTTCACTAAGAGCCGTAATATCACTACTCTGCCTATAACTGATGTCTCAGACCAACCTTCCACCCATGAATGTTCTGCCCACTGGCTTGGTCCTGTCAGTCTGCAAGTCACTTGTGCAGCAATGTCAAACTCTACATGACTACTACAAGTTTTGCCTCAAGCAGCAAGTTTTCTTGGCAATAAATTAAAATTATCATCCTGATTTGCACTACACTTAGTAACTTATGTCCAACTTTTGGGTTGGCTTTACCCCCTTCAGCTCTACATCACTGGATACAATTGACCACATCCTACCTCAGACCTGGTCACCATCACCACCAGCCCAGACTCCGAACTCATGCACTGTTGCCTTCCCAAGGCTTGAGGAGACACTGCTCACAGAGCCAAGTAGTCACTGCACCCCTCACTAACTCTTTCCTCAATGACAGCATCTGACGAGGTGCAAGAATAGTACTGTATAAATCAAATCTATTTGGCACTAGTGAAACTCACTTTGGTCGTATGTCTTGTCTAGGATATCTGTAAACTTTCAAATTTGTAGCCAGTTGACAACTTTTTTTAGATTCAGTTTCAGGATTTGAAAAAATCCATATTTTGCAAACTATCTTTTTAGTAGCCCAGACATGAAGTTCATTGACACCTTTCTTTCTTTGGTTCAACAAAATAGTAGTTTTATGCATTTCAGCCTTATACATCCTCTGCTTCTGTCTCTCTTCTTAAAACTGTGAAACAAGAAGTGGCCATCTGTCTTGCATCCACCATTGATGGGTCATGCAGGCAATTTTTTGACTGGTTATTTTCTCATGAGATGGATGATCCTGTTTTAAGGCTCTGCATGCTCAGAGAAGCTTGTAACTACTGCAACTCCTGTGTGAATTTCTCATGAGGTTCCCATTTTTAGAGCACATCATTACTTCATTGAGATAAGAACCAAGAATTACAAATGCAGAGGTAGGTAAAACCTCTTCGACCCTGGAGGTGTAAAATGTTATGAATTTATTTGTAGGGCCTACCTCAACAAAATGTTTAGATGCATCGACTTCACCCTCTCCTCACAAAACTCACTGTCCATAAAAAAAATTTGCCAGTGTGCCAACTTGGATATCAATTGTTCCACAGCCAGGTCTGCATTCATATTGATTTTATAATCAAATCAGACTTTATGACTTCTTTTAGTTCTCAGTCATGTTGAGTGCAATTTAAAATGCCAGTCTTTTTCTCATGGATTCTAAAGCACAAAATCCCTGAGTTAAGGAACAAAAAAAATATAGTCAATGAAAATTTCTAATCTTAAGACTAGATTTGTTCCAAAAAATGGACACAATGTTTCAAAATGTGAAGTCACCCAGCTTTCCAGTTAAATTCAGTCTAAAAATGAAGAGGAGCCAGCATTTGGAAGGGAATTTTAAACGATTCCTAGTACTCTAATTCTGACACATAATTTAAATAAGATTTTCTTCTGCATGGTTCTGATGTAATGACACAAACCATAAGCACCCTGGTCCTCATATGATGGTATTGCACTTCATCTTGAAACTGTTTTGTTCTGATTAGATTTTAGGTTTCGTGTTGAAAGTCACTGAGAGTAGATGTGCTTAGCATATTCCTCTAAGTTGGCATCATTATCATTGTCACAGAAATTAACAGTAGCACTATTTTTAACATTAGCATTGTCACAGAAATTAACAGTGGCAATATTTTTAATTATCTCAATCTGTGAAGGCTGCTTCAATCTCCGCAAGAGAATCCCAATCCCCTTATAATCAGGGCAGGCAGTTTTTTTTTTTAAAACACTCATTCTGACTATGATGGCTAGGAAAGTTTGATTACACTTACATTTTTGTTAATTGACTTTCCAACTGATTAAGCTGCATTGTCAATACAGTATGTTAAGGACAACAACCGCCAGCGTTAAGAGAAAATCCGCGTAAAATTGGTATCCCCCTCTAAAAATGTTTATAAATAACTATTTTGATAGTTCAAACACCAAATATACCTTAAACTATCATCCTAAAACCCTTTAATATAATTTCAAATCATCTTGCAACATTACCCTTAAAAATATATGTGGCGTACAAGCTACCTGTGAAAACCAAACTCAAGTTACCCCTTCATTCAAGCAAAGACACTTTCTCTCAGTCAATATTGAAGCTTCCCATTTTCTTTCTTCAGATACGGGAAACATCGGGAATTCACAAGTAGAGTTAAATACTGTACAGTAATTAATTATTTAAATAAGCATTAAAAAAAAAAAAAAAAAAAAAAAAAAAAACAATTATAAATACAATCAAGTGATAAAATTTTCTCTTCTGTACGTACATGTTACAATGACTTACTCTTTTTCAAATATTTAATATTATTGTAAACACAGTAAAATATTGATAAAATGTTATTTCATTTACAAAATCTTTTTACACTATTATACTGATCTGTTATCATTGTAATATGTATAAAAATACCGATTGTCCCGACAATTGTAATGTTTATGTTCCGAGAATCGGCTGATATAGCCTACAACGAAAGAATTAGGAAAATATTTTAGTTGCTAAAAGAAACAAATGTATTAATGGAATTATTATTTTTAATTTTGTACATAAAAGTTTATGATACAGTAATCCATATTTCAATGAGAGAGAGAGAGAGCGAGCGAACTGGTGTTTACAATTGGGGACGAGACTTGACAGGCTGGGGAGGAGAGTATAACCTTGTGTTGCTTATGTATGAAATTTGAATTTTAAATATTTTTACGGTGATGAGAAACATCAACAGTGATAAAATATTCTTTTGTGTACTGTTATAATATGTGTGATAATCATAGAGTCAATTAAATTTGTAATGAAGTACAGTTCAGTAAATCTGAGAAAGAAAAAATATGGCAAACATACCTACAGTAAAAAAAATTGCAAATGTCAAGACGATATATTTTTTTTTTTTCATATGATGATAATAGATCAACATAACAGTATACAGTAAATGGATTTCTTTTACTGATAAAAATGAGAGAGAGAGAGAGAGAGAGAGAGAGAGAGAGAGAGAGAGAGAGAGAGAGAGAGAGAGTGTGTGTGTGTGTGTGTGTGTGTGTGTGTGTGTGTGTGTGTGTGTGTGTGTGTGTGTGTGTGTGTGTGTGTGTCAACATTAGTAGGCACAATGGTAGGCTGTTTTGTGATTTTGCAGGATTTTAATTTAGCATTTTGCTATTTTGCTGAGTTTACATTTTTAATATTAATATTTGAAAATTAGTAAATCATTTCTTTATAAAAAAAAAACTGTATTTAGTCAATAAAATCTGAAAATACACTGATTAGTGAATATTGCTCTACAAAAAAATTTGCGAATTATTTGGAGATAATTTTCACAGAAAAAACCACAACTAACTGAAGGCATGATTGCTGATCCATGATCTGGAGAGGACCCACTGTACCTGGATGATCTTTGTTGATGTAAAGCCAGACAGACTTTTTGGGGCTCTTTGTTTTCTTTCTTTCTCTTTTTCCCCTGTCCTTATCCATAACAGTCTCCCTTGCCTGGGCACCAAGGCATCACAGAAGGGAATGTCTTCCCTAAAGGCCCAGAGAAAAAAGGTCACACTAGTGATTTACTATACAGTAGCTTCTTGGTTTCATCTCACAATCTCCAATAAATTTACTAAAAAATTCTTCTTCCATCATTCAGACTCATTCAGACGTAAATTCACTCTTCAAGCAGAGTGGACTAATAACGTCCTCTCGCAGCAGAATATGAGGAAGAAGGCGTCAGTCACTTGCTATATGCCATCGTGAATTGTGTCTCATTTGCTCTCTCATTTGTGTTGCTTTTTTGGGAACTTTAATTGCATTTTGGCTCCCAAGCATAAAACACTCTTCTGATAGCAGTGTTACAAAGAAAAGAAAAGCCATCTCCATGGAAGTGAAAGTTGATATAAAACGATCTGAAAAGGGTGAAACACTGTCGGATATCAGCTGGGCACTCGGGTTTAGTCGTACTAATGTGTCGACGATCATCAAAGAGAAAAAGCGCATACTTGAACATGTGAAAGGATCTGCTCCTATGAAATCAAGTGTGATTACAAAGCAGTGTAGTGGTCTCATTACTGAGATGGAACGATTATTAGTGCTCTGGCTGGAAGACCAGCATCAGTGGCATATCCCAGTTAGCCTCATGTTGATTCAGGAGAAGGCTAAAAGTTTGTTTGAAACCTTGAAAAGAGAAAAGGGGGAAGGGAGTGAAAGTGAAGAGTTTGGGGCTAGCACCTTCTGCTAGTTCTGCCTCTCCAGACTCACTTGCCCCAGTATCTCCAGCACCTTCCTCCATCCAGTAGCCTAGTCTAGTCTGTCTCACCTCCATTTGCAATGCCCAGTATGCAAGCCAACCACAGGAGTAAAGGTAAAGAATTGTTTCTTTTTATTTACTGTACTGTAAATGTAAGGATAATATTTACCCTTGTACTGCATGCATGTGCTCAGAAATTGTTTTCTCTTTTTTGCATTTTCTTGTATTTTTACTGATTCACGTCATTACATCTGCCTAAACTCCAACTTACGGAGAAAACAGTTTATGTCTTTGCCATAGGAACGAATCTCATGAAGTTAAACCAAGACCCTACTGTAAAGGAAAAGAACTAGTAGCCTGATTATAAAGAACAACCCAGCCACTTCAGCACAGGGCCCTGTGAATAGAACCAATGTGGTCTACTGGTGCAGATACCCAGTCCGAGAGTGCCTTAGCACTTACATCGGTATGGCCACTATTAGACTTTCCAACAAGATCTGTCACATTCAGAGAGGCCATATGCAATCATGATAAGAATCACCCTAATATTAAAATAAAATGAAGTTATATTATTCCAATACAGTGTAGAATTATCGATAATGTAACAGACCATTGCTGCCTTCGCCTTCTGGAGGCCTACACTTTCTTCCTCCCAACAGTGGCATGTAGAATGCCGCCCGCTGGTACCCGAGCCAGTGAGCATACCAGTCAGTGCCACCCAACCTGTCTCCATGTGCATGCAAGAATGAATGGAATACAGAGTTTAGGCCAAAGGCCAAGCGCTGGGACCTATGAGGTCATTCCGCGCTGGAAGGGAAATTGAGCGTAGGTAGGTTTGAAAGGTGCAACAAAAGGAAAACCTTGCAATTCCACTATGAAACAATTGTTAGGCAAGGGTGGACAATAAGAAAGACAAATATGAATAGAGGTACAGTAAAAGAATGATAGGGGTTGCATTTAGGGGCTGAAGGGATGCTGCAAGGAACATGTAGTAATGCCTACAGTGCACCCCCTGAAGTGCACTAATGGTACTAACCCCCTACAGGGCAAGCGGGGAAGGGTGCAACCATCAATGTCAGGGAGAAGGCTTTGCTCAGGGGCACTAATCCCCTAATAGCCAATCAGAACTCAGTTCCCATCCCCACAAATGAGCTGGGACCCTTTATATACCAACTGATGAGGCCATTCTAACCAGAACAAACCCATCCCATCCTAAAGATCGGCCAACGATATGGTCAGAAATGCTGACTCCCTTAGAAAACTTCTATGAAGATTCTCTTCCACTCAAGAACAATGTTGAGATTTTAATTACTGTGTGCTAACGTTAAACTCTACGGTTATATCACGCCATGTTTAACTTCTGCCGTCATATACCCAAATATAAAGTGACTATATTCAGAACTACTACATTTCCCCTGATCCAGATTATGACCATCTGCCAGCTCTTAGCAGATGTCAGCCTTGAAGAAAAGAGAACAGTAAGAAGAATTTAAAAGACTGTATAAAATAAACTTCACTGATGCTGCCATTCTTTTAAACATAACATGCTTAAAAGAGGGTCTTCTCCCTTCATATTATTATTATTATTTTACAAACAGGTGTCAGCCTACAACTTACGCGACTTTACAACTGTTTCAAGCCGTAAATAGTCAAGTAAGACTGCGCCTACAAGCAAACATTTTGTAGTCTAAATGCAAATCATCATACATTCAACCAGGATTACCAGATTTATGGCTTGTCTAATAATTTTCGTTTCTTTTAATGAACCACCACTTACTATTTCATGCAATGCACTCCCATAAACAAGTACTGACATAAATAACCAAATCAAGAAATGGTCATTTGCTAATGCTAGTTACCATACTTATAAAGTTTATTAAGAGCTGCTTTCAGCTGTCTTGTTAAAAACTTGCTTATGCCAATTTTAAGTAAAAATTAATTTTTATTCATCCTTTAAGACAGTATACCACTAAATTTAAGCTGCAGGTTGTAGGTGCTGCTGAAGAAAGAAATAATCTGCAAGCTGCAAAACAGTTTGGTATTGGCAGAAAAACATTCAAACCTGGTGAAATCATACCTTTAATTCCCTTAAAATTTACTGTTTGTAAATAAAAGCAAATTACATTTTTAAAATCTAGCTTTCTTAATTTACAAAAATATGTCCTATATTGTTTCATTTAGCAACTATATAATGGCTGTGAAGATACCTGTAGTACTGAAACAGCTATCACTTGACGTGTGGCAACGAAGACAACGGTAAACATGAACAGGTGCTGACTTTGCAAATGTCAACATTCCCAGTGGAAATGGCATATGATTGCAGTGTTTGTATACAAGTATATATACAAAAATATCTGCAAATACAGTGAATGGATAAAGTAAGTTAAACAATATTTTTTTATATAATTTTAAACACTTGGGCTGTTGTTAAATGTTTGGCAATGTTTAGTGATGTAATGCTAACTTGATTTAAACATCACATGCTTAATTACACTAAAAACGTTTTCTGAACACGCCCGACTGAGAAAGGGGTGCATCTTATGTGCTGCCAAATGCAGTGCTATATACTCAAGAATTATACAAGTAACACTTCACTAAAATGGATTACTGATGGATGTAGTTTTGTATTTGAATTCTAAAAAATTTTCAAAAAGTTTATACTGTCCTGCATCTAGCTCTTATGAATATTCATTCAGTTTTCTAACAAATTTATGAAAAACATGACATTTTTATAATAAAATAAAGTTTTATATATACTTACCCAGTAATTACGCAGCTACAGTTTTCCCACATACAGCAGCCTAAATTGAAATTTCGCTGGTAGCGCTTCAACTGCTCAGTGTAGGTGCACAGTACCGGCCCTTAACGGCAATACTAGGAACGACTTAGCTAACCGCCTCATTCTGTTTTATGCCTAATGTCCATCTGAGGGGAGGAGGGAGGGCTCTGATCATGTAATTACTGGGTAATTATATATAAAACTTTATTTTATTATAAAAAATGTAATTTTTATACAAGTGACTCACCCAGTAATTACACAGCTGATTCCACATTGACAGGAGGTGGGATACATGGACATATTCTACTAAAAAAAGTCATACATTGAATTTGAAATAGAAAAGTTGATAGCATTGAAAACAATGCTTGTCATTTCCTATCAGTTAAGAGAGCTACTGCAGGTGGATAATGCCTCTGGTTGGTGCTCATCTTAACTTGTAGTAGCGTGGCAGTAAAGCCAAGGGTCGCCTCCTACTTGGGGGGAACTTTGCAGCTAGGGAAGTGCTCCGATGGCTAGCAAAGCATGATATGTACCTGCCCTTGCCCTGGGCGCAGCACCAAAATAAAAACAACCGGATAACACAGACACCTACACTGAAATAAAACCACAACCCATCCACTGAAAGTGGTAGGTGCTCCAGGTACATTTATACCCCCTGGCTCTCCAAACTCAGCACCTTACTGAAAAGGTGAAGAGATAGCAGAGGAACATCCTGCGCTTCCTTCCACTATGCCATGCCAGTCACAAAATATGGTCTCCAGGTATTAGAAAATTTCGACACTGTTTAAGCTTTCATAAAAATAGTGAGAGGCAAAGATCGCTTACACTTCCGGTAGATCGGTAGTAGAAGGGACGTGAAGAGCATATAGCGTCTGAAAACTTAGGTGGTAGAGGCTGTTCTGACATCCTTAGCTTCACTTCAAAGTAGGTAAAATGCCCTCCAAAAAAGATGGAGGACAATATGTCTAGACAGAGGAAGAGATGGGTTCTTGCCATAACTCCCTAGGTTATGGAAGGTCCTCTGATTTCTGGTTCAGCTCAGGGAATTTCTGAAAAACTCAACTGGACAGAGAGCTCTCTATACTACTTCTGAGCTGGGGAGCACTACTGGGTGCTTGTAGCAAGAATTGGAGCCAGAGGAGCTGGGTGCCAGGTGAGCTTGGGTAGGGAGCTGGCAGAATACTTGGAACATGAGATGGCGCCAGAGGAACAGAGTGCTAGGCAAGCTAGGAGTTTGGGAGCTAATGGACACCCTGAGCATTACCTGGCACCAGAAAAGCTGGGTGCCAGGTAAGCTAGGAGCTTGGGAGCTGGCGGACACTCGGAGCATGAGGTGGCGGCTGGCACCAGAGGAGCTGGGCGCCAGGCGAGCTCAGGGTTCGGGAGCTGGTAGACACTTGGAGCATGAGCTGCCACCAGGCTGTGGCTGGTGCCAGAGGCAAGTTAGATGATGAGATTTTGGGTGCTTCTGGAAGTCAGGGGAGTCCATAACAATCTAAAAGAAAAAGAACAGATCCAAGTCTTGGATGGGACCTTGAACTAGACTAAAATACCCAAGGGTAACAAACAATCCAAGTCAATTTCTTCCTTGCTTGGCTGGGTAAAGGACTTGACGAGGAGCAGAGATTAGGAATAAATCTAGGTCCCTGTGCTTAAACCTGAGTTAAGCATAGCTCTATACTTGTAAATGGTAGGGTACTAGAGAACCTAGACCTCCTCAGAAAAGAAGTAAACTGCCATTGGGTCACAGATGTCTCAAAAGGGCAGATGAAGTGTCTGAGGTAAAAGTTACGAAAAACTGACCCCTTAGTCTGGTAGATGAAGCTAAAAGATTGCCTTTGCATACCATAGTCTTTGCAACACGTCTCAAACCCTTTTCGACTGACAAGCCTCTGGATCGCCTGAGGCCTGTCCAGGCAAGAGCGGACCATCTTTGGCGGTATCTCTTGAGGGAGGTTGACGGAGGAGAAATGGCTTGGGAAGGAACCTGGAAGGTCCACGAATGATCGTCACATATTCAGGAATCATTCTTTATACGACAGAATGTGTTACGAGAGTCCTCGGAACATTACAATGTGCCTGGAACTTATTTAGGGCTTCCCTGAACCATAAGAATGTGCAAGGTGAGGAGAACCAAGAAGGATCAGTCTGTATATGGCAACTTCAGTCTGTATATGGCAACTGTTGCCCACACTACAGCATTTGGGACCAGAGAATCCAAGGGAGGAGGTGAAGGGTTCTTGTGGTGACAGACAGACCCAAAGTCGTCTTGCCCCCTAGAGTTCGCAGATCCCAAGAGACCAGGGGATTGAAGGCCCATTTGGGAAAAAGGACACTCTTCCAAAGGCTCGATACGACTGCCAGACCTTAAAAGCCCTGAAAAATTCATGTTGCCAGAATACTTGACTGATTTGCCCACCGAAGTTCTTTTGCTGTTGGAGGATCACGGCACAAACTGCAGACAAAATGCTGACTCGCTGTCAACTCTGCGGCCCATATGGACTGACAGTACCTCGTACCGCCTGAAGCATATGCGGAGTTGTACATGGAACAGAACTTATATCTGGCAACATTAGAAAAAAAAAATGGGGGGGAAGCAACATCTATAATCCACCAAAATCTAGGCACAAAAAAACCAGAGGCCTAGTTAAAAAAAACCAGGCTGTTGCCAACTCTGTAGGTCAAAAACAATCCTCTCAAAAAGAAAAAATTAGCCCGTGACCAGGTGTTAGGTACTCAGAAGTGGAAGCCGAAAGAGTGCAACTGGTGCCAGTGCTTTGGAAGAGGGGGTACCTGGGAGTCAGCGACAGTGCTAGCTGGTTGGTAATACGAGACAAAGCTGAATCTAGGTGTGAAGTTGGACTGAAGGAGTGACAAGAGGGAACCACTGCAAAAATGTAGGAAGGCTGAGAGATGAAGCAAACCTCCCTTCCTCTTGACAGGAAGCAGAGAACAGCAACTGTAAGTTGAAGCTGAAAACCAATACTGAGGACTCTACAATGATGGTTGTGCTCTGAAGAAGAGGAGCAGAAGATCTGTGAGCATCTGAAGCTTTGAGTAAGCACCCATCTCCTTCTGCCAAGCGCTCTCTTTGGCTCACTTGGCGCCTGCTTCGCCACTTCAGCCTTCTGCACCCGACCGCTTGGCGCCAGCTTCTGGGCACTCGGCGCCAACTATGGAGCGTTCGGCGTAGACATCTGAGCGCTCGGCGCCTCTTTCTTCTTCATCAGCTCAGGAAGACTCTGTTTTATCCCCGATAAAAGAGTCAACTTGAGGAGCTCATTGGCTTTTTGAAAGCAAAAGGCAGTTGTTTCAAAGAGAAAGGACACCTTATACCGTCTCTTCGGACATCTCCATCAAGACGCCTTTCCAGTGGCTGACAAACACTACACCTTCATCAAGACGCCTTTTCAGTGGCTGTCTGCTGATACCTGGGTATAGACTACAGGTTCAACTAAGGGGGGCAACCATCGGGGGGAACCGCCTTGGACTCCCTTCAACCACCAGTATATCTTTTCCCCAGTGTGGGGAAGTGGGACTGTGACTTTAGGTCTAGGAGATCCGAGGGGCCAGATAGCCACCTCCTCCACTACACGCCCAGTAAGACGCCTTTCCAGTGGCTGTCTGTTGATTTCCTGGGACCAGCAACAGGCTCAACTGAGGGGACGACTAACTGTATGTAAACCCCCGACCTCCCTTGGATCTCCTTTGTCTTCTCCCCAGTGTTGGGGAGCGGGACAGGGACCTTTGTCTAGGAGCATCGGGGGACGAGTAGCCACCTCCTCCACTACACAACACTTCACTGTTATATCATGGTTAAATTTATGATAACCGAAAAACATGGCTGGCAAAGGCATGGAAAGGAAGTGGAGCCAGGGGTGGAAACAAGTGGATAATATAGGAGGGCTAATAGCAGGAGGCAATTGGCACCAGGTGGACATGAGCTGGCGCCGGGTGCTGCGTGCTCTGAGCTGGGTCCAGGAGGCATGGGTAGAGGGTAGTGGTGGGCGTTTCACTGATTTATGGTAATCGCAGTTACCAACTACTTCCATGAAAAATAATCGATTAGTAATTGATTACTAACTACTTTTTTATATTTATATAGCAATTTCTGGTATCTGAGCAGATGATAAATGTACATTTCTAAAAAAAAAAGATAAATTATTAAAAAGTAGTTCACCATAGCCGTCTGCACATGCACGCCTAAGGATACTCCTATCACATTATGCTGGGTTTGTATATTAGGAAAAATACAAATTACTCATGAATTTGTCACATTATCAAAGAGTAGTTTTAGCAATAAAGTATCAAAGCAAATCCAACTCTAATATTATAGAGCAATGTGTTTTTATTCTCAAATTAGTGATCGAATCCAGTAGCCGATTACACCCATCACTAGTGGACACAAGTGGCCAGTGCTGGAGGCTAGGACCTAAAGATATGGAATATTCACGACTGCCTGATACCAGGAAAAGCACAGCTGTACGCCACGGCCATTTGAACCTTCTCTGTAATGTTCCAAAATATGGCCGTAGCAAGAACCGTAGCCGAAACTCGGCTGTCGAGAACGTTTCTTCTCAAGGCTCACCGCAGCCAAACATTTGTACCATTCTCTCCTTACTACGTTCCAGCCACTAAACTTTTCAGTTCTCTGCAAAGGAAAGTGTGACGAGTAGCCCAGGCCCAGTAAACAAAACCAATTACAAACGTTTTGGTCCTAAGGAATGGCAAAACATCTAAGAATTACTTCAAAATAATTTACTGGAGGCTTGCGAGATAGGTCTGATAAACAAAAAATATTTCGCAAATGTTTGGCCTACAGGAATGGCGTAACATTCAAGAATTACTTTAAAGGTAATAATTTACCAGCGGCTTGCAAATAGCCAATGGCCAGTAAACAGCTCCTAAAAGCAATAGTTTGGCCTAACGGAATGACGTAGCATCCGAAAATTACTTTTAAGGCAATCACTTACCAGTGGCTGGGCACAGCCTATGTCTAGTAAATAAATCATGAATGCAAAATTTTTCTCCTAATGGAATAGTGTAACATGCAAGAATTACTTTTAAGGCAACTATTTACCGGCAACTTGCATGTACCCTAAAGGGGGGTTTACACAGTCAAATGGTTTGTCAAACCCGGTTGTCGAACCTGCCTGTCAGACGGTTTGAAGAGGTGTCAGTCAAACCAATTGTACGTCAAACCTCAGTGTGACTCGTGTTGTTTGTGAAGCCTCTCAACCAGGACGATTTGATTGCCATTGGCTTAGCGGTGGCACTAAGAAGGAAAAAAAGAAGATCAAAGTGGACGAAGGACTGGTTGCTAAAAAGAGATCAACTTTCTCACACCAACTTGCTTGTTGATTTGAAATTTGAGGCAGATGACTGGCGTAATTATTTGCGGATGGATGAAGAAACATACATTGATCTACTGAGGCGTGTCACCCCTTTCATTACGTATGAAGATACATCTATGAGAAAGGCCATAACTCCACATGAAAAACTGAGTGTCACTTTACGTTATTTAGCAACAGGCATGTCACTTAATGATCTGAAATTTTCAGCTATCATTTCCACCAGCTCTTTATCATCAATCATACCAGAAACGTGTGATGCTCTCTACATGGTTCTTAAAAAGGACTATCTAAAAGGTAAGAAATACTTTTTAACAATTGTTTATTTCTAAGTGTTTATTGAAAACATATTATGACAGAGCTGAAATGTAGTAAAGTAAATCTATATTGGTAGTTAAAAAAAAAAAAAAAAAAAAAGTAAACTTGGGGGCATGTGCTATGCGTTATTAAGGTTAAAAATGTGCAAAATAGTGCGACATCTCAAGAATTATTGGTGTTGCTACTGTTGTTGCTACTACAAATATAAACAAGAGGTATTTGCAGGGATTGGTAGTGGTACTGTCTCTTGGGGAGTTGAAATAACTTCTAGATGAAGAATTCAGGTTTCCCATTTCTGCCTCAAATGATACATCATTAATTAGCTCGAGCTATTATTGCAGTACGCTGGTCCATTGAATGTATTCTACGGCATATATATATATATATATATATATATATATATATATATATATATATATATATATATATATATATATATATATATATATATATATATATATATATATATCATATCACACACACACACACACATAAATATATATATATATATATATATATATATATATATATATATATATATATATATATATATATATATATATATATATATATATATATATATATATATGAATGTCTTTTCCTGTAATACTACAGTGTAATATGAAAAATAAGAAGGCCCATAAAACACTACTTAAACGTTGAAACCATATATTTCGGCACTTGTTTCTGTGCCCCCTGTTCACTGGCAGAATATGGACAGGTGGAAAGTTACAAATGGTATATATACAAAACATGAAGGTGTGCCTAGGCCTCCGATGTTAAGGAGGTGTATGCTTTCTTAAGAAGGAGGAGATTGACCAAATTCCCTAGTGGTTTTGAGCCGCATTAGCTCCCTTCGCTTGGCATGCATGGATCTGGCGGTCGCGCTTTCTTGGGTCATCTTCTTCAAAAGGGGTCTGAGGATTAAGGTGTCAATGGCGCCCGATTTCCAATGTCCTCCTGACAGGTTCATGTTGTTGGTTTGATTGATGATAGCAGATTCCAGCATCTTTTTTTTGTAATGACAGCTGTTTTCAAGAGTAGCTGTCCTAGCATGGTAGAAAACAGAATGAGGTGGTTGGCTAAGTCGCTCCTAGTACTGCTGGGGCTGCACCTACACTGAGCAATCGGGCTGCTACCCCAAAATTTTAATTTAGACTGCCATATGTGGAAAACTATAGCTATGTAATTACTGGGTAAGTCACTTATATAAAATTTTACATTTATACCTATTCAAAGCTCGAGTCTGAAAAGATCCTCAATAACCTGGGCACTTAGGGTAGAGGTAGAGATAATCACATTTTCCCCCCAATATTCTAAGTGTTCAATGTTATCTTTCCATACGAACTGAAATGATATACTAAAGTGCCTCTGAAAAATTCCTGGGTTACGAAAGTGCTGATTGCGACAATTACAGGACAATATCCAGCTGCCTGGTGTTGTGCTATCTTGGGTTGCTGAAAAGTTGATCTTTAAACCCACATACACATACTGTACCTTTGAACTTGTACTTGGGTACCTATGATGTGCTTCTGGTTCTGACTAGTTAAACTTAAAATAATCTTGGCAACATATATTGGTCCAAATTTATTCAAACCAATTCTTGTGCTAAGTTGTTTAACCATAAGGTCCACATACATGAATTTTTTTTTTTTTTTTGTGAGGTGCTCTTCAAAACGACTTTCAATGTATTTGGTCTTGACAAGTGACATGACTGCTGGTACCATTATGCACACAATAAAACTTTGCTACCCTTGACAAATATTTGGAAAGGATCAGTGGTATAGTTAGTTGGGTTCAACAATGACATCCAGCAAACCTTAAAACCTGATACTATACTCTTGATCTCAGTAATTTTCCATGGGAAATTGAATTTCATAATTCTCAACTTTACATTTTCTTATATAAAATTTGCCTACAAACTAGTTAGTTTGCATGGCCTCCATATCACTGAAACAATTTCCCAGGGCCTGTTATGGTCTGTCTATTCCAACAATGATAATCAAGTTTATCACAAATGGAAGACCTCTTTTATGACCAACTTCCATAAGATTATAATTCAATTAGAAAACTCAACAATGACCTTACTTTCCAAGACTTTAGAGTTGAGAAGCCACTATGACAAACTGACCAAAACAGAATTCCTCATTCTGGAAACTGTAAAACTGTGGAATGGTCTTCCTGGCAGTACAGTAATGCTGATATCAATTATCACAAGCTTTAGATCAACATTATTGTATTATATGTATATAGTCACCTTTGTGCTAATTTAGAACAAACACTTGGGCCAGCCCTGAGTTACCAATATTAACTACATGGTCAGCTTATACATAATTGGCAATAATAACTGAACTATGCTATTTTTTTTAAATATTGAATTTTTGTTTACTTTCACATAAGGTCCTCTTATTTGAAACATTTATATATGAAATCTAATACAGTGTAATTCACCACATGGCAACCTAATTGAGAGGACCCAGCTTGGCTTTGCCAATTCAGTGGGAGTGTTTTTGCTAGGATCTTTCCTTTCCTAATTATATTTTTCAGATGATTAATTATTTTGGCATATTTTAAAATGATGGCTCCTATTCATTAGTGTAAAATCACACCATATCTGCCCGCTCCTAATCATGGTGTAAAATCACACCATATCTGCACAAGCTGAACACATTTAACTGAACTGGTAGCAGCATTTTTTTGCCTTGTGTGTGATGAGTTCAATATCCAGAAAGACAAAGACAAGATTTGTAAATATACTTAAACTTTGCAGCTATGCTAAGTGTATGACAAACTAATTGGGGAGTACTGTTACCAAGAAGGTTCAAACCATGAACACATGAACTTTAATGTTGCTGTTTACTTGTCAAAGTGCAAGTGTGTTGTCAATGCCTAAATGAACCAACAATCGCCAAAAATTGCCTGTCAGCTATATTCACACAGCTCTTTTAATTTTACTCACCTTATTCTCTTTATGCAATAGTCTCCTTCAGTCCATTACCTTTGCCAGTTACAGTAACAATGGTTTTTTCATTCCTTTCCCAGTTGGCTAATTTAGGGGTTTTCTGTCTAAGCTATTACTTTCCCAGTTCTGTAAATTAATAAAGTAAATTCTACTTAAGAGGACTGGCCATTAATGATTGATCTTAAATGTGTTTATTCCTGCTTTTTCCTTTAATATTCCATATGAATTTAGTATTCCACTGCTAATTTTTTTACCATGATCGGAGGAGAAGTACCAAGTGGTCGCCAGCCTCCATCACTATTTCTTTACTCCATCATGATCATGCAAGTGGATGTCCTCCATGAGGTGGGATTTTGAAGTTGCACATGTAGTGCTCCTCTTTCTCTAAACCATCAGAGAGGGTATCAGTGCAGACTCCTTTGGTCAGGGCAGACATCTCCACCAAACATTGAGACTGCAGCCATTCCAGGACCCATTGTAGTACCTTGGACCATTCCAGGAATGTCCACAGATCATACTAATTGAGGCACTCCTCTGATATACAAGATGGTTTGATTTCATTTTATGAAATTTAGGCAGTCAAGCCAAGCACTGGGGCTGCTCCAAGATGGCTGTATGGGCCAAAGGCCCAAGCTTTGAGAGGTACAGTGAAGTGACTATTCTCTGTATTTGTCCAACTCTTCAGAAGGCTGATGGCACTGGCTCCTGATCAGGTCATAACTAGCCACATCATGAAGGATAGGAGTTCCTAGGGTTGGACTGCCAGCCAAGTTTTTTGTTCTGCCTACTCCTTGAGCGATAGTTTCTCCCTTCTTCACGAAAGAATTAGAGAGCTTTGCTTCCCGTGGTCTCTACAGCTCTGGCAACCCAACTACAAGGTTTCAGTTATGCAGGACTAAAAATAACCCTTCGGAGATCTGCAGGATTCTCTAAGAAAAGGACTCTTTTACATAAGTTTTAAATTGGGTGTGCGATAATTTCAGTGGCCAAAATGTGGAAAAACAGCGAAAGTGAATTATTCGCAAGCCTTCAACCTGCCAGTGGCTAAACCCAAGTATTACATTATAAGAACATCAGGTTTTCAAATTGATACACAATATTTTAGTGGTCAAAATGTGGAAATAGAAGGAAAGTGTCTTATTCACATGCCTTCCACCTGCCAACTGATAAATCCTTTCATTTCAAGGGATATGAGGCTTCTTATGGAAGGGCATGGTAAGAGTAGGTTATACCTGCACCATAGGAGCCAGAGTAATTTTAGCTGCTTGGCCAATGTCTGAGGAGATTCTATAGGATTTTGGAATGTTCACTTCAGGTACATTATCTTTCAGTGGCTCCCTAAGTCATTGTGCAGGATAGCCCAGGCTCCTTATATCCAAGACCAATTACTTTCTTTCCACAGAGGCCGTAGCCCCCAGTTGAATGTGGCCTGAATTTTCTATGGTGCAGTGAAGGGTAAATCTATGGAATTCTCTCTGAAATGTGCCTCCACACTACTCATCACTGGGGTGCTGTATTTCAAAATGAGCTTACCATAAAGGAAAAGAAACATCGTTTTGGAACTTGTCCAGCCTTCTGTCTTCAGTGGATCTTCAAAGTATGCTGCTTACCAATTTCTAAGACCGTTTCCACTTCCCAGAATTTCTATTCAAAAGAACTGGTGAACAAGAGACATACCAAGAAGGCCCTCAGGTTCCCTGAAATCTCCCAAAACACATCAAAGACAGTTAAACCTAGACAATTTCAAGGCAAAATACCACACAACCTCTTACACAAAGAAAACATGGATTTTAGCCCTCAAAATTGTTTTGCTATAGGGGGCTGGAGATAGGTGTTGGCTTCTTCCTTGGATGAAGCATATCACCAGGGTCCTGGGTGAACTAGGCTACCATCATGGCAGAGTCTTGGTTCAGCAAAACTTTCAACCCTGATATTGCCTACCCTTCCAGGTCGACAAGGCCCCGATTGTTCAATAAATCAGTGACCCTCATATCTATTTGAATTCTGGGCCTTGCAGTGCAAAGTGAGATCCATCAGGTAGCAGGTTATCAAGGAAGAACCCTACAGGTTTCCATAGTCACTCCTTCAATTCCTTGCATGCACTGGGAGGCTGAAAGCCAGTCATAAATCTAAGTCTGATCAACAAGTTCCTACATCTGACAGCCTTCAAAATAGACAGTGAAGTTATGAATGAAGTCCGCCAAGAATAGACTTCCTGGTCTGCCTGGACATTCATGATGCATATTATCACATGTAAATTCACCATGCCTTGAGTTGAGAAGTATTTACGATTTGTCAGCAAAGGGAAATGTATCAATTTTATATCTTGAGTTTAAGCCTATAGACTGTCTTCATAGTGGGTTGTGGAAGGTGTTGCAGGACTATCAATCTTGGACCTCCAGATCAACTGAAAGAAGTCAAACTTCATAAACTCAGTGGTAAAATCTATCTTAGCCAGGTTAGAGATACAAGGAAGGTGGCGGTATGCCCTTTTGAAGACAGGGTCAAGAAGCAATTCAAGGTGATTCAGCAGTTTCAAAGGAGCTCTTACCTAAATGACAAGCCCTGTCAAGTTATTGTAGGTCACCTGTTGTCATAAAATTTGCACCCTTCCCAGCCTTTTCCCCATCCACTCACTTCTTTTTTGTTGACCAGATGGTGATCAGATCCATCCATGTCTGAGGATTACCCAGTTCCAACCTCAAGGGAAAAACCCTGAAAAACCTGGTGATAGCAAAAAATAATAAATAAAATGCAGATAGGCAATCCCTTAGCTCTTTCCTGGCTGGATAGGCTAGATGTTCTTGGGTGCCCCAATCCAATGTTGGGATGCTTGCCTCCTGGATCCCCGAAGCAAGTGGAATCTGGCCCTTAAGAAAACATCAAAATAAATTTTCTAAAATTACAGACTATCATCTTGAGGCTCCTAGCATTTACACTGTCCTTAAAAGCAACACCCAACACCCTTTGTCTTCTAGAAGCACAGACCTTCGGTTGGGCTGAGCAGCATAACATGCTGATAATTCCACAGGTCGTCCCAGAGGTTTAAAGCATCGCAAACAATGCCATGGGTCGGAAATTACAAAAGGTATGGTCTTTATACATCGACATCTGCCAGGCCCTGAGGAAGCTGAGCAGAATGGTGCATTAGGTACTTGATGCTTAAACTTGTGGCAAAGAGGTTGACCAAAGGCATGTACCACAGCCTGCACCAAGAGGGGGTGGGATAATAAGGTAGAGTTGAGTGAATCTGGATGTACATTTTAGAAGTTGGTGGCAGAGCTCATTGAGTCTGGGTGTATATGCCTTTACTGTACCCCTTTTTGGAAGTTGTGCAAGTTGACAAATGCAACTCTTGTCCTATCATTGGTCTAACAGCAGGCTGCCACACTAAAGGAAGCTCCTAAAGCAGCCTTATTTCCACATATCTATGATCACATGTAGTTTGCAACTTTATGCTTGGGTTGAGTGAATGATCAGATGGAGAATCTGCAACTTTATTCTAGGGAACTGCTTAGTATCAACTCCTAGGAGGCTTTTCAGACATCAATGCGCTGGCCATAGCCAAACCAAGCAAAACTTCACTACCAATCTTTACCTAGGAAAGTGGGCTTGGATTACCTGTTAGTGACATCAATGGAGTCCAATCCTGTCAGCAAAACTATCCTGGTGATGAGTGTTTCATGCCTTTCTGTGGTTCCAGAAGTTGTCTGCCTACTCCAATAAAGATTAAACATCAGCTCTCTCACAGGGCTTTGATCAACATGACCTGGACTTGAATGTCTACGAGAAATTAATGAATTTGTTCAGGAAGTTTTGAAAGTCAAGCTCCAAAAACTCTCCACCCACCTTCTGTTGGCACTGAAAAGTATTTTACGTCCCCCATATAAGCACCTGCCTAGAATATACCTTGCTGATATGACCCTAAGCCTGAGCTTCTGGCTTTGGCTTCAATGAGTCAGCCAACTTCAGGTCTTGTTGAGGAATAATGACTATTTCCTAAAACAGGTCCTCTATTAGCCACTCTTCATCTGACTTTACGGTCAAGACTTGTCTCAGTGGCCTGAACATGAATGTTGGCCAGTTTGCAGTCTTGGCCTTGTTTTGGGCTTTACCCCATGAATGCTGTGAGTATCTTCCCGAAGATAAGCCTTCAGGCCTTTTAATACACAACTCTGTCAATTATAAAATAAAATAAAAGCATCCAGAGGAATATGTTTTCCTAACTTCCTAGCAACATCAACCCAAACCTGCGGAGTATGTTCTCCTAACTTCCTACTAACATCGACCCGTAATTGTCAACCATTTGGAGTGTGAGTGTTTCATTTTACTAAGATGTGCCATAATGCTCTTATCCACAGATTTTCAACCTTATACTGCTAGATTAACCATTAAAGTGGGTTATTCTATATTTAATGGGAAGAGGTACCTACACCTACCTCACAACTCATAATCAACTAAATGCATCATTTTTCCTTACCAAATACATATCATAGTTTTGCCTTTCCCATGGTAACAAGTGCTCAAGTGCATATGGGGGCCATGAATAATGGCCTCATCTTGAGGCAATTTGCATGACCTATGGTATATTGTTTGCACCTAAGGGAAGCTCTGAAGCTTTCCTCCCATCTTACTGGCAATTCAAGTAACAGGATTTATGGGGTTGAGAAAATACAGACTGTTAAAGCACCCTTCCATAAAAACAGTCATCAAATAGGGAGTGGCTTCTCTTCTTTTCACAGAAAAATATGGATGAAGTAGAGGAAGGATGGAGCATGCAGTAAGGATTTACTGAACCGTGACTATGATGAACATATCAAAGGCAAAAACTTGAAAACTTAATACTATATATAATTAATGGGTTCACATGAAAAAACTTGTCTTGTAACACCAATGTGTCTCCAATATAAAGATCTTTGGTTTATGAATGAGAAAATGGCAAATGCTCAAAACAAGTAATATTATGAAACAGTGCACATTCCCAAGGAGTTCAAGTTGTCAGCCTACTGATCTCAAGCCATACAGTCCTTACAAAATTATCAACTTGACAAAACAGATCAATTCTCTTATGTACATTACCTGTATAAAAAACACCTGAAACTCAAGAACGATAACAAAATTGACAAGGAGACTTTCCACACTCACCCTTCTCATCCTTTTTGTCGTCCTTTCCTTTATCATCTGGGCCACTGAGGATAGGAAATGTCAGAAATCAGATCATCGCATTAAGAATCCATCACCTTATCTACAGTATACTATTATATGGTTCAATTACAGTATTCTCTAAAACTAATATCTAGGTTATAACATTATCATTCATAGCTAAAATAATAGAAGATGCATTTGTGAACAAGGGATGGAAGAGAATTATCCTCGTTAAGCAATGCTGAACTTGTTTTTTTTTTTTTTTCGAAAAGTCGGACGGCACCAAATTATTAATGTGCTGCTTCACGGATCAACCGAAGTCGTTGGCTTCTTGTGTACACGCAGATTTTCTCGTTTGTAAGTCCACTAACGCCCACAATCACTTTTGCAAAATATTTTTTTGCGAAAAACCACTCTCCAGTGTTATAAACTATTAACACTGCATACAAAATTGAAATGTATTAATCTCCATTAAAAAAACTTTTCAAATGATACTTAAATAGAGTTGTGTCATTTTTTTTACTCTTCAGCAACAACAACAACAAAAAAAAAATTCTCACAAATATAAAATGAGAAACCACCTAAGTATATTCTGTGGTCATATCCATACAAAACCAGACACTTAGTTTCACAATTTTAATTCACCAGACACCCACCATAAAAGTATATTCCCAAATCTATTAAAGCTTCAGTTAAGTGTGATTTTGTACACCACAATCCCTTGAAATATGCTTAATGCTCTGCTTTCCAATACGAAAAATTGTTTCCTCCTGCCCTAAGTATTGTTTCCTTCTGCTATAACTAGGGTAAAAAACAAATCTACATAGGCCTCATCGCCCCTGCATTACAATTCTTACATAAACTTTTCAACAATTCTGTGCCTGACTAAATTAACTGTCAGCCACAGGGTACCAGTTTCCATGGTAAAGTAAGCTACTTTAACCTTAACAGTCAACTCAGACAACTGGAAAAAGGCAATCCTACCATCCTTTTTCAACTAACCTAAACAGTCTTATTTCCAAATTCCTTAATTTCTCACGGTACATAACGGCTGTAATATATTGTGTCCCTATAAGTTCCTGTCTCTGAAGAAATGACCAAAAATAATTTACGAGTTTATACTTCTTCAACCAGATTCATGTTCAAAACTGCCATTTTAACCTTATTCTTGATCTTAATTACTGCGGCTCCTCGCAACTTACATACTGATTATATTTTACGGGACAAAAATTCAAAGGCTTTCACACATACACACAAGTAGGCATACATACTTTGGACCTTGTACATACAAATAGGACTCATTCAAAGTAAGTGTCAACACAGTACAAACATTAATATTGGGTTACTAGACAAACTTGATATGATTATTATATTTAAGGCACATTCATATGATTAAAAAATATTGAAATTACTCAAACTTCTTGCACTGGTTTCACTCCTCGCCATGTGGAAAAATCAAATACACAAGAAAACTATGATAAAGTGACCGTACCTCTTGAACAAGCATTAAAAACAAGGAGACATATAAAGTAACCTGATTACGAAAACACTATCAGCCAAGTCAGCTACACTTTGAAGGCATAAAGCCTGTTCTATAGTTACGAAATAAATACTAGACTGAGACAATATTTATGGTGTAAGCACTGAATAGCCAAACATACAAATTTTCCTACTTAAAATAATTTCCCTAAGCTACAATTTTGTGTTAGTCAACATCAAAATCAACTTGTTATTCATACCTACTACTAAACATACTGTATTTGGCATTACACTAAATAGCGACAGCAACTGACAATGAACTGGAAATTAATTTATGAATTATTTAAACTTTCTATTCCCTTGGAAACTGCCATCACTCTTACATGTTCCTGTTATTCCATCTAAACAATCCTCGCGCTCCAATTTCCCACTAATTTTTCCAATTACTCCATCCCTCAACTAAATCACTAATTGCTTCACTCTTGACACACAAATGTTGTCTAGAAATGAAAAGCTAAACTAGAGAGAGAATGCTGTACTGCTTTTCAACAGGATATCTGTCTAACCTATAATCACCAAACTCCCATCAAGGACATAACAAATTCATCAGAAAAGGAAAAAGTTTCATCTTAGAACATATTCACTGATGGGTCACTTTTACATCATGGCAAAAATAAAAGAACCATTCTTAACACTTTTTTTCTACAAAGCAATGAAGCCACTTCCATTTGTGCCCTTAACTGATTTCACAATCAAACACTTAATCAAGTCCTTCTTGGCTTATCAATATGTCTTTTGTAGAGACAAATACTTTCCCATGATAACTGTGAGCTTATAAATGAATTCCGTAGGTGCAGTATAAAAATTTGGCGAAACAGAGAAACTACCATATTTTTTCTACGGCACTTTGCCTGAGATTAAGAGAAATTGTAAAAATTAAGAGGCAGATAATTAATAACTTGCAAATATGAATATGCAAAAAATCTACAACAAAACGGCTCATAACAACAATGAAAAAAAGTATTTATTAGAGATCAAGCTCAGGTTGAATAACAAGGGTGTTGGAGGAGCATTAAGAGGCTTCACAAACATGATTAAAAAAATTTAAGGAAAGTGCACCATCCACAAACTTAAACCTGCCTAACTCGCATCATCCAAATTAGCCATTAAGTCCTTCTACATAGCTAATATACCCCAATTCTTCACAACCAATTTTTCACCAGCCATTAATGTCTAGAGTGATAACCTGTTGAAAAATAAACTAACCATTGTTATTTGTACCATAACTGTATACTCCTTAGTCAAGTGTCTATTTGTTCTCTGCCTTGTTCAATATGCAATTATTCAGTACTGACATAAACTTGCTTGAAATTTCCCTTACTGTCACCTAGTACAGCAATAACAAACAAGAAACTTTTTACATTAAACCAGACTGGCAGCATCTGGTTCTTCCATCTATTGCTCTGCTTTCTTTTATCATAATTCAAAACACCAAGTATATAAGGTGTACATTTATATCCTATACATCACTAATGTCTAAATATTCTTAAAATCATTAAGTTCTGAAACCATTCAAAAATACTATACCTCAAACTTACTAACAGTACAAAACTAAGCACCCCAAAGAGTAAAATTAATTTTATATTAACCACCTATCGCTTTTTCAACAATCCGTAGACTCCCAATATAGAAACAATATTTCCATTCTCATATAAACTAACACAGTATTACAGTAAAAAGGTATTACATGTTTAATATATCTAGCTCAACAATCATTAAACCTTAGAACTAACCAATAGTAATCCATGGCTAATTTCCTAAATTTGCACTTGAAAAATTAATAATGAAGGTAACATCAAAAACAATATCTACCCATATTCTACTGGAAAATTTATACCAGTGCAGTACATTCAACCAAATTCAACAAGTACCTACTACTGAGCCGTCACCTAATGTCGTCCTTTCAAACAAAATTCCTTTTCAACAAATTTCTTCTAAACTACTAAAAGTCAAGAGTGAAATATAAAATCATAGGGTAGCTTCTTTATATATATATATAAAAAAAAAAAAAAAAATGTTGACAGGGAGGGAGAATAAGAACAATGTTGGACGATATATAAGGTGCTGCTGCCTACATCCACAAGTCTTGAATGATGGCAAGCGATTGTGTATTACTGATAGAACGTAGGACTAGTGTCTGATAACTGCTCTAAACATGTATATTAATTATATTGCAAAGGGATATTCATGCCCCATATGGTTTCAGTAGCTGCTGACTACTGACACTATCATCATACAAACCCAGCACTGAGGAACCAACCTCTTGGGCTTTTCGTTTTCTTTTAAGTCTTGAGAGTCCGTAGTATCCTTCAGGTCTGCGCTGCCGACGTACGTGCCAACGCTGCCTTCGTTGTTCATTCTGTCTGTGGGAGTTGAGTCAATATGAAGTTGTGGCTCTCTTCTGGCTGGTGGCTGCACTTTAGCAACAATGACGATTACATGCCAGAAGCGAGTCACAGCTGGCTCGCTAGATGAACCAGGAGTGGAGTGGGATCCGCCAACTGCTGCTGCATCTGCCGCTGGTGTGGACGTCCAGGTGGGAAGTGGAGGGAGATGGGATAAACAGGTGGTAGCAGGAACTCCAAGACCTCTCGCACAGGTAGACTTCTGCTGCATCTGCTGCTGTACCTATGGTGTAGATGGGGGCTGCTGCTTCTGCCGGCCACTTTATTCAGATCTCACCTTGGTGAGACAAGATTGCATGCTGAAAAACTACTACTGAGAGAAGCTACAAGATTTCTTGTAATGATGAGAATAATTTTGTGCAACTGAAGGAACAGTTAAGCTGGTGCTTTTGCTGTGCTCCCACCACCTCCACACACACCATCACATCTCCTGCTGCACCATCGAAACTCCCATGGACATCCATCTTCGCTGAGGGTTCCCCACACACCCATCATCTTCTTCGCATTCTGGCTAAAATATACTCAGAGTATCCTAGAGTATCCTTATGTGGACCCGAATCTCTTTGCTTAAAAAATTTTTATATCTATGATTCACAATTGAATGCCCATCCACGGCACTTAGTAAAACTTTAGGGGAAAAAAAAAATTGGGCAACAAACCTTCAGGCTCACACACAACAGATGAACAGTCTTGAGGATGAAGGACGTGTGAGCAGTTCACAGCCTTCTTCAACCCTGCTGATAGGAAATGGAATACTCGCGGCTCTTCTGAGATCCCCCATCCATTCGTCCCAACAAATTAAATCTTCTTTCTCTGTCTTCAACAGGTTAACTCTTTATATTATTACAAAAATCATATGCAAGGACATGCAAGTCCCACTTTTAGAAGTCCAATTGGATATTACTCATTGCATTCTGAAGATCAAGACCTGAACGTCTTGCTCACATACCTAAAGAAAGAGATTCGTAGACTCATGTCTGCCATCATCAATCCATTTCTGTGACAATGCCGCTGCCTTCAATCAACTTCTCCAGGTATATCATTCACACAGGTTCTGGCCGTTTTGTGCAGCAACATCATCAATCATATATGCACATTGTGACATTGTGTGAGCCTTCAGTTTGTGCCCATATAACTATACTTAACTAATGTATTAAAACTAAAAACAAAAACACCAAAAAAAAATGGCCAGATAGAGAACTTACCTTTACTGTCAGCATTTGATGAGTCATCCTGTAAAATAAAAACAGGCAGTTAACTTTTATCTCATTCACAAACACGGTCAAGTACTAAGTTAATTACCAATCACTATTCCCTGAAACTGACATGAAGGGCAGAGATATGTGCTCAAAATCTAAATCTCAGAGAAGTTTTCTGGACTTTTATCAAATCTAAATGAATGTTTTTTTTCTCATACTAAAAAACTTTTATAAAATCCAAATCAATGCTGTTTTCCCTCATACTAAACATTGCTAACAGAATATAGCAAAATAAAAGCAATAAATCTACTGCTAAACTTCTCTAATAGAGCAAAAGTTAACTTTAATGATGGAAAAAAGCAATAAATCTAATTGCTTAAGTTTTCTAATAGAGCAAAGGTTAATTCTATTGATAGCAAAATAAAAGCATTAATCTACTGCTTAAGTTTCTAAGAGCAAATGTTAATTTTAATCATATGGTCTTGGCAAGATATTACTTACATCCAGTCGCTCAGAATCATTATTAAAATTAATTTCATCTTCGAGCATTTTGTCCTCATCATCCAACATCAGATTGATGGAATCGTCCTCCATATTAATGCCATCACCTTCACCACGAGCACTTCCTTCTTCCTCTTTGTTTGGTTCATCATCCTTGGATTCTGCTATTTCCTCCTCCTTGACCGATATCACACCCTCCTTAGAATCATCAGGCACATTTTCCATTGGCATTTCCTCCTCTGTTTCTGGAACTGAAAAAATGAAAGTCAGTTACAACCAATGCTGCCATTCCTTACAAAATGATCAATAAACACATTACCAAAGCAAGGTATTCTTGTGTCAGGACAACAGTTTATGTTAATGGCATAGAAAATGCTAAGTAGGAAGAAGAAAAAAGTCTGAACTCAAATTGTATATCAAATTTTACTACTCTCTCTCCTTGTGCAGTTCTGTTACATCTCTGGCCCTTAACCTTCAAGGCCAGCCTAATATACACTATATTAACAAAACACTATGGCCAAGCGAACTTAATGTCTGTCAATTTTAAAATAATTTAAATATCAATGGAAAAAGAGAGATGCAAAATGCTCTTGGGGTAAAAAAATCCTAAAAAATTATTTTTACCTACCAAAGGAAGCTAAAGGTAAATATTTGTAACCCCACATAGGGCCTCTTTGCCAAGACACTGATAAAAATTACCAGCTAATTTTGGTTATAAATTTTCTATTTTTTTTACTGATATTAAAAGATGACATTTTTATTGATTATATGTTAGTTTTAGAAGTTTATTCATTATTATTATTTTATTTTTATTTTCTGCATTGGTGAAATATGGGCATTTTTGTAGCAAAGCATTCTTTGTTTAAAAGTATCTGTTCGTGTTGTGGTGTCATAGGACGACAAATGGTGGAAGGGAGCAAAATGTAAACAAATGCAGGCAGGAGTGATGAAAAGACTGTGGTGCAATAGAGAGAGCTCTCTGACGGTTAGGTTGTAAATTTTAGGTTTAAGTCTGTCTTGTGGTTTTTGCAGTCATAAGCTGGATTAAAAAAGGACAATGTGAACAGGTGGGTGGATTGCATAATTTTAGCATTTTTGGATGAGTTAGGTTAGGAAAACTTTCAAGTGGTAGCAGAGCGTGGTTGGTTAAAAATGGATGGATCTGATAGTAAACTTTGGGAGATGAAATGGAGGAGAGGCTGTCCGAGATTTAGTGGGACACAGGGCAGTTATAAAGGATGGAGAGGACATTATAAAGGACGGAGAGGACAAGTTGAAGAGTGGCTTGTAATGTGTGGAGGTGAAATATCCAAGGATAAGAGATAAGAATGGGCTTAAAAGTAAAGCTTTAGAAGTAATAGAAGGTATAGATAGAGATGAACTTAAGGATAAAGGGTTCAAAGATAATCTTGTCCAATCTAGATGAAGGGTATCTAAAAGATACACTAATGTAAAATTACAGTAAAATGAAAAACTATTTTAAAATACAGAAAGAAATCTAGTGAAAAGATGAGAGATTTTATAATTAGGTATGGAAAGACTGAGTCAGAGTGTAGTAGAGCAATAGGGAAGAGCATGCTTGAAGGGGAAGCAAAAGGTTTTTATGTACTAGAACAAGCGAATCTCACAGAAAATAAAAAACAAATGGTATTAGCAGCTTGTGGTCAAGGAAAGCTGGAATATAAAACAGTCACAGATATAATGAAAAGAATATTTGAGGGATTAGGGAATAAAGCAGGGGGAATGGTTGGGGCCAGAAGACTGCGAATTCTGGGAGAGGGAGGGAAAACCAAAGATACCGGGGGTAGAGGTGGAAGAAATCCTATAAATAGTGAGGGGAAAGTAACACTGTGTGTGCAATATGCAAATCAGAATGGCACTGGGCTAGAGATTTTCCTCAGAATTTTCAAAATAAGAAATCAGAAACTGGACAACAAGAAAAAGAAGTTTATATTGGAGAAGTTAGTAAGAATAGAGGAAGAATTTTGGGAAGATGCTGATGTAATTTTAGACACAGGATGTTAATCAACAGTTTGTGGGAATTGTGACTAGCACACACTGTCATGGTTTTAATTGGGAAGAGTTGAAGAGAATGAATGATACTAAGAAAGAGTCTAATAAAGTATTTAATTTTGGTGAGTCATCATACACGTCGAAAGGAGTAATGGAAATACCAGTGATATTAAAAAACAAAAATATTTGGAGACAAATTTTGCAGGGTAATGTGCTGTGGTAATAAAAAAAAAAAAAAAAAAAAAAAAAAAAAAAAATGGGTATGACTATAAATTTAAAAGAGAAATGTGTTAAAACAGAAGTATTAAGGGAAATGAAGGTAACGTTAAGAGTAGACAAACAGGGCCACTTAAGACTACCAATTTTGATGAGGAAAGTAGATGAACTGTTACTGGAGGGATGGAAGGGAAAGAGTCTAGGGAAATTAAAGGTGCAATGATGAAGTTACATCTACAATTTGGTCACTAAAGTGGAGATAAATATGGAAGCTAACAGAAGCACAGTAGTGATGGTTTGAGAGAGAAAGAAAAAGACGAAAGAAAGAGAGGAAATAAAAGTGTTACAAAGAATGGCGGTCGTACTTAAGTTTGACCAGTTTGAAGAGCACAAATTCCCTGCGCAAACTCTGGATCCAGAGAAACTGGAATCCGACATAGCTACCAAATTCACAAAGCTACGCTAGCTAGATTAATAAACAGGATATTGAGTACTTCACCAACGAGATACGCCAGAAAGAAACGCAACGAGGTGCAGGAAACCAAACAGTTTGAGACAGACGACGACAGATGCTCACAATACGCCTGAGATTGAAACTGACCTGGGACAGTGGGTAGGTCATTTTTCCACACCGCCCCACCGCATCCGTGGGTCGGCCGCCACTAATTATATCAGCGCCCAAACAAAGTTTGAAATTTTATATCTCGGACGGCTCGAATTTTAAGAGATAAAAGCTTTTACAGTGTTTTGGTAAGTCATTATAATGAAAACACTTTTTGATGGATGGTTTGCTATATTTGGAGCACCTTCTAAAATATTGTCAGACAACGGGGGAGAATTTAAAAATGGAAGATGGAATACTACAGTATTGGCCACAGCATCTGAATCTCCATGGAGCAATGGAAATGTGTGAAAAGAT
Source organism: Macrobrachium rosenbergii (assembly GCF_040412425.1). Classification (NCBI taxonomy): domain Eukaryota; kingdom Metazoa; phylum Arthropoda; class Malacostraca; order Decapoda; family Palaemonidae; genus Macrobrachium; species Macrobrachium rosenbergii. The sequence goes on from NC_089796.1 coordinate 20,732,149, forward strand.
GGTAGGCATAATCAAAGAAAGCTTACGAAAGACGAATGATGATGATAAAGTGGATTGGTCCATAGGAACTGCTTAATATATAATGGTGGTTTCTCCCCTAACCAATTAGTATTTGGAAAAACCCTTCTTTGCCAAATTTAATGGGAGAAAAAAATTCAAAAAAACCCTTCTTTGCCTAATTTAATGGGAAAGGAAAGTTCAAGTCCTGCAAGCAGAGAGAAAGGTATGGACGAAAGCATAGCAAGGGATACACTGAATGTAATGCATAAGGCCAGAGAAGTGTTTATCAAAAATGAGTCTTGTAATAAAATAAGAATTGCTTTGAACAAAAATGTCAGATGACAAATTTCAAGAAGCAGTAGTGGGAGATGAGGTATTCTACAAGAAAGAAAATGAAAATGAATGGAGGGGACCTGCTCAGGTAGTGGGAGTATCAGGTAGAACAGTAGTGATTAAATATGAGGATTCTCTAAGAGAAGTAGCTAGAATACATGTTACTAGGATTCAAAGACTATCACCAGAAAAAGAAAAGGTACCTAAAATAGATAAAGATAAAGCACACACTGTGAAGGACGAATTCTGTGCATCAAAGGAAGGAAATATAGATGGGCAGGAAGGAAAGGAGATGATAATGGGCTGGAGAAGGAATACAGATATAAAAGAGACTACAGTATGGAAAGAGATTTGGCAGAGGAAACAATGGAAGATGAAGGGGAAAGTGAGGTAACAGAAGGAGAATTAATAGAAGAGATACCCAAATTCAAAAAGGGAAATAGAGTTAGAGCTATAACAATAATACAGGACAAGTAGAAGAGTGGACTATCTTAAGTCTTGCAGGAAAATGATAAAGCAAATCTTGGGCTGATTTGTACAATGTAGAAGACTCACAGTCAGGGGACAAGGGATGGGTTAACTTAAGATATTATAGTCATGTAGAAGAAATTGAAGATGAAGAAGATGTTTGCTAAGATTTGAAAATAGAAGTGTGATTGAAGCTAATGAAAAAGAACTGCAAAGTTGGAGAGAAAACAAGGCATATGAGGAGGAACATGACGGACAAAAAGCTTTATCTACAAGAGGGAATAGTAACTGAAAAGGTAAAAGGAGAGAAAGGATATGTAAAGCAAGATTGGTAGCTAGAGGTTTTGAAGAAATGGCCAAATGGGAAAAAGACGCTCCTACATACAATGCCGAAATTTTAAAATTTTGTTTGACAATAAAATTGAAAGATTGGAATTGTTATACGTTACATGTAAAAACTGCGTATCTACAAGGTGATGAAATACGAGAGGTATATTTAAAACCACCTAGTGCAGATAGTTGGAGTGGATTATGGAAATAAAAGAAAACTGTTTATGGGATCAAGGATGCAAGAAAAAAACTGTTTATGGGATCAAGGATGCAGCAAAGACATGGTATTGTAAGGTGGTTAAAGTGGTGGAGGGGCTTAAGGCGAGAGAAGTAGATTAGAACCTAATACATTCTTTTGGAGGAAACACAATAAATTGAATGGCATTTTATGTACACATGTAGATGATTTTTGCTATGGAGGAACTGAAGGATTTTTAAAGGAAACAATTGGGAAATTGAAAGGGAAATTGCAAGTAAGAGAACAAGAAAGTAAAAGTTTTAAGTATATAGGAGTAATAGTAGAGCATGAGGAAAATGGAATTTGTCTTAATCAGTGGCAGTATATAAATTCTATAAGAGAACCAGAAGCCAGAAGATTTACAGAGAGTATTAGGACAAAAGGAGTTAACAATATAGATCAGTGGTAGGACAGTTGAATTGGGTATCACTACACAGCATGCCAGAAATATCATACAATGTTAGTGAATCAAGTACAGGTATTCCCCTACTTACGATGGGGTTAGGTTCCAAAAAACCCATCGTTTGTTGAAAAAATCGTAACTCGAATATGGCCTAGCCTACACTAGGGTAATTAGTACCATCTATACATATATGGTAGCCTAGCCTACACTAGACAATATACTTTATACATATATGGTACAGTAATTATTAGTGTCAGCTAATTCTGCAGGTTCAATGCAGATTGACATGGTAAGTCAGTATAAAGAGAAATTGAATAACAAGGCTTAGCCTGCACTTTGGTATATCATATACAGTAGCCTAGCCTACATTATACTGTATTCTATTTACACATAATAACACCGTATTATACAAACAATTATACAAACATCAAAACAACGAATGTGTATCTTTTCCATGGATCTTTTAAAAAGTTATGCTTTACTACACTGTCTCCAATTGTAAATATTCTTATATTACTTTTGCATTTTAATTCCGATCATAGATATCAAATGTTTTGGTTTGGGAATCGATCATGCGGTATATTTCGCCAAATTTAACTCGGTTCAGAGGGCATTTCTTGCTTCTAGTTAGTGTAAATGAATCTCTACATACTTTTTATTTATATGAAATATATATTTTTTTCGTTATACGAAGTGTTTTTAAGTCGAAATATAACTTAAATATGTCTCGTGAAATTAATTTAGCTATTTTCTCTTGATTTCATCATCATACTATGAGCTTTTCGTATTTATCTTTTATCGGCGTGAAAACAGCAGTAATATATGTTCTTTCATGCCCAGTAGTTTTGATTAACCCTTTCCTGCCCAATTGACGCTATATTTTAATAACCCCTACAATTTCTTCTTGTCTGACTGATGTAATTGTGCGAAATTTACCGACATTTTTCGTACGGTGGTAGGGGTAAATTTTTTTTTTCGGACATTTGGTGGTTTCCATAGGCTAAAGCATACCTTGACCGTAACTCAGGTGCATCGCGCCAGGCAAGCAGTGCCTATACTGCGCGCAATTCCCGGCATAGTAAATTTCCACAATGAAATCAGTTGATCCTACCCACGCTTTCTCAGATCTTACATTTTTTTTTTATAAAATGTAGGATTACATTATTGGAAACACTCTGTTTGGTATCCTCTATTTTCTATAAATTTTTTAGTTCTCTACGCGCATGCGCAACCATGGCGTAGTAAAATTTCACAATGACATCAGCTGATCGCACCCACGCAGGCCTGACAGGCCACACTTCTGTCAGAGACCATGCGACGAGGCTGGGTAAACACGCGTGGCTGCTTACATATACAGCGCCAATCGAGAACAGTTTTAACATGCTTTCGCAAAGTTTTTACGGTAAAACTAGCTTGAAATTTGTTAGTGCATCACATAAGAGATGTCTGATTTTAGGCAGGGCTCTGAATCTCATTTTTCATTATCATATATATCGATATTTAGAGAATTTTTTGGCTTTCATAAAAATAATTCATCCACCCAACTGTTATAGCTTTGAGCTACTTAACTATAAATGTTGACAACGGGTAACATTTTTTTGTTTGTTCTCGAACAGCTTATAACGTCAAAATGAAACTGTTGCTGTTACTTCAGCCATTTTTCTTTGACTCTCACTTTATTCCTCAACCTTTCCTCTACATTTTTTGCATATTTACAAAGTAATTTCTATGAAAAATCCGAGGTAGGGCTCTTCAAAAAAATGTCTAGCGATAATTTCACCTTATGCCTGGCAGCGCGCTTCTGTTTTTACCCACTTTTCTATCAATTTTTCACCAACTGGACTTATTCGTTTTTCATTTTTTTATATGTCGATATTTAGAGAATTTTTTGGCATTTACAAAAATAATTCATTCGCCTAACTGTTATAGTTTTTGAGCTACGAACAATAATGTTGACAACGGTAACTTTTTCGTTTCGATTTCAATTTATAACGCTAAAATGAAACTGTTGCCGCTACTAAAGCCATTTTTCTTGACTTTCCTTTATTCTTCAACTTTTCTCTACTTTTCGTGATATTTACAAAGTAATTTCTATGAAAAATAACCGAGATAGGGCCTTCAAAAAAATTTTCTTGCTATAATTTCACCATAGGCCGGCAGAGCGCCTGTTTCTCAAATCTCTTTCTATCAATTTTTTCACCAACTGGACTTATTCGTTTTCCATTTTTTATATGTCAATATTTAGGAATTTTATTGGCTTTCTCATAAAAAAATTATTCATTCGCCTAACTGTTATAGCTTTTGAGCTACGAACGATATAATGTTGACAACGGGTAACATTTTTTTCGTTTCAATCAATTTATAACGTCAAAATGAAACTGTTGTCGTTACTAAAGCCATTTTTCTTGACTCTCACATTATTCTTCAACTTTTCCTCTACATTTTCAGATATTTACAAAGTAATTTTATGAAAAATAACCGAGATAGGGCTCTTTCAAAAAATCTTTTTCTAGCGATATAATTCCTCACCATACGCCGGCAGAGCGCTCTGTTTCTTGGCCTTTTTCTATCAATTTTTTCACCAGCTGACTTATTCGCTTTCCATTTTTTTATATGTCGATATTTAGAGAATTTTGTTGGCTTTCATAAAAATAATTCATTCGCCTGACATTCATAGTTTTGGGTTACTTAACGAAAATATGGAAAATAAATAAAGATTTTTTTTTTTTTTTTTCGCAATAACTCACATTTTTTGTATTTAGAGGGCTGGGACTTTATTCTGACTATTCCACCATAAAATATAAACATTTAGAAAAAAAGGACAGCAAATGAACGTTGTTGGCATAAAATTTTATATTTGCTGAATTTTGAAATAATTATTTTTCGCACTGTCGAAAGCGCTTCCCAGACACATCGGGCTCGTGCTCCTCAGTGATGTGATAACTATACAGATATGAAAGGGTTAAAATACTTTACAATTTTATTTGCGGTCAGGTTTCATCCATGTTGCCAATGCGCGATAATTTATAGTCATTAGCAGCTTGAACATTCTTTTCTCAGCTTCAACTACAACTTGCAGCTTAAATTTACGGTAGCAGTATATTTCCTTGCTGATCTTTTCTCCAAAGCGGATAAGGGTATAGTGTAAAAATATATCAGTACTTAACGTCATTTTTAACATAACTATGGTAATTGTTTAACCGTACGATGGTTGAAATACAAGCAAAACAGTTGTTATCCAATTTGGTTACAGGCAGTCCCCAGTTATCGGCAGCCTCGGTTACTGGCGATCCGGTTTTACGGCGCTTGTCTAGTGACAACGATAAGCAGATTTTCGTCACTGATAACCGGTTTTTCGGCGCTGATTGCCTCTTATCGGTGGCGCTGATCACCAGTTATCGGCGCCGCTAACCGGGGATCAATGCTATTATCGCCGATTTTCGGTCGTCACGTTGTTGGGAACGGAACCCCGCTGATAACCGGGGACTGCCTGTATTGGCAAAACTACAGTTTCTCGTTCGGTTGTTTATGGCCGTACGCATTTTTGCAAGAGTATAAGGTTACTAACAATACTTTTATCATTCTCTTACTTTTTTAACTAGAAGATGGAATAAAGAGATGGAGAAAAAGAAGTTGGTCTATTGTGTTGGTCTCTTGCTGCCTGATTGTAACGCATCTGCACGCTTGTTGCCTGTGCCCATCAAAAATTTTAAAAATATTTTCTAAATATTGTCGCATTCGCATTAATTGCTAACTCCATCAGAAAACTCGAATTATCGTGAAGACTTAATTATCGCTACTTGTGCACTACCTGTATTTACAAACGCACAAAAATTGGCAACCGAACACTGACCTATTTTAACTTCCAAAACAACAAGCGCAAGTGAGGTCGGCTCATTGAATTAATGTACCTATTCCAGCCTCTGGCCAATGCATCGTAGATAATCGCACACTGCCTGGTTGTACGCTGTTGCTGCACCAGTCGCTCCGAAATTTAAAAAATAACGATTTTCAAAATATTGTCGTATCGATATTAATTGCTAACCCCATCGTAAAAGCGAATTATCTTAACTCGAGCACTACCTGTAAAGCTTTTAAAGAAGGAACGACTCAAGATATGAAAAAGCTGATTAAAATAGTGAGAAAAACTAAGAGCATAATGGGAGAAGTGATAATAAGTGAGTTAGAAGAAGAAAAGATTTATTGGAAAGCCTATGCAGATGCTTCATTTGGGAATACAGTATTGAAGATGGTTGTACACAATTGGGTTATGTGATATCTTTGACAGATGGTAAGAGGAGAAGTCCCATATGGTGGAAATCCAGAAATCCAAAAGAGTAGCAAAGTCCACCTTTCAAGCAGAAGCTCTGAGTGTGGGGGAGGCCATAGAAGGATTGATATATCTCAAACACTTGTGGGTAGAGACAGTAGGAGGGAGAAAATTAGAAGCATTGGTTATATAGTAAAACCCTAATGACTGCAATAAAATCAAATACTGGAGTAAGTAGTAAGAGATTAAAATTAATATTGCAGCAACAAGAGAAACAATAGAGCCTGGAGAAATAAAGGAGGTGAGATGGATAAAAGAAAAGCATCAAACACCTGATGTACTGACTAAAGCTAGAGTTTCTGGGGAAAATATTAGAAATTGCATAGAAAGTACAGAACTGGAGAATAATGGAGATTTGAGGGGATTAGGATAAGAAGAGGTTGGAGGGGAAGGAGAAGGAGATAAGTGTGATTATATGTTAGTTTTATAAGTTTAAATATTATTTCCTTTTTATTTTCTACATTGGTGAAATGGTATGGGCATCACTCCCGTTGCAGTGGCAGGGCCTGTCACCTCACCCTTTGCAACTGCCGTGTTCCAACGAATTTTGAATTTAGGATGCCGTCACTTCCAATCCAGTGGGCTGGGGCTGTCACCCCCGTTTGCAACTGCTGCGTTCCCACGAATTTTGAATTTAGGATGCCAAGCAAGCATGAATCATTAGCAAAGTAATTACTTGGTAAGTTACTTATATAAAAATTATAATTAAAGCTAACATTATATCTTAAAGCTAACATGAAGTTTTCATAATAAAACTTATATTGTAATACCTACCTGAACACCTGAATTTGCCCCTTAATCCCACTCAGCCTGAATAACTCTCAATTGTTTATCCCACTAGTGAATTTTAACAGGCAGCACTCTACGCTGCAGGTAAAAATCTTGTCACTTGAGCTACCATAACAAAACGGTTGGCAACACTGACACAGGTGTGCGCCAACACACCCCATTTTTGCCAATTGCTTTATTCAAGGTCAAAATTGATGTGGGGAAAGGAGGGTGGATCATTCAGGTGTTCAGGGTTAGCATTACAATATTAGTTTTATTATGAAAACTTCATATTGCAATATACTCCCTGAACACCTGAATTCACCCAATTAACAACATTTAGAGGAGGAGGGATCAATTCTATTGCACGCCCCTTTGACAACCACAAAGATCGTAGTTCATCAATCTGCTTTGCATAAGATATCCATTTAGTCATACACTCACCATATCAATCAATGCTTTCAGTGAAGAGACATGTTGGACAGTACTTTGATTGACAGTCAGGTCAGTACTCTTGGTCCGTTGACCTCTCATGTATGGAGGAGAATGAGGCAGAGTGCAGAGCCGCTGTCCCTCCGGGAGAACCATCTAAGTTTGCAGCACACCCCTTTTTTACAACTGCAGAGATGGCAGCTCACTGATCTGCTCTGCATAGGATATCTATTTAGTTATACACTCACCTTATCAATCGATGCTTTTGGTGACGAGACATGCTGGAGAGTACTTTGATCGCCAGTCAGGTCCATACTGTCTCGTCCGTTGACCTCCCATGTGGTTCTTCAAAACCTCTCATGTATGGAGGAGTACGATGAACCTCCCATGTGGCTATTCAGAGCCTCTCATGTATGGAGGGAAATGAAGCAGTGTGCCAAGCTGCTGACCCTCCGCCATGCAGGTTGCGGATAAGGCCTGATGACCAACAAGCGAAGAAGTATCTCAGCGCCGAAGAAAGAGCCTAGCCTACTAGAGCAGTCCCTTGAACTCTCGTAGAGAAACTATCAAAGACTACGATACTTAAAACGTACTAAATCTAAGTTCATGTGATTATACTATCACTGTTGCCTAAGAATTCTAAAGACTAAAGGAATTCCTCTATCTGGTTAACCTAAGAATCTTAGCACTAAATGAATACCACCTCAGCTAAATGAACGCACCCTGGGTAATAGACTTCACCGCTACATGTGGACTAGGAGAATAACCCTCCGAACCTTCGCACTACGTGAATACCACCTCAGCTAATTGAACGCACCCTAGATAGTAGACTTTGATTATATGTTAATTTTATAAGTTAGTCATTATTATATTTTTATTTTCTGCATTAGTGAAATGGTATGGGCGTTACAAAATGTACAAAAAGCATGTGTTTAATTTTATAAGACTTTTTATAGCAAAGCATTCTTTTACATTTAAAAGTATGTTCTGTGCCATCATAGGGAAGTGCTAAATAAAATGCGGAGGGAGAAAATGTCAATAAACGCTGGCGGGAGTGTTGAACAAATGGTGGCAGGGTAGAGAGAGCTCTGAAGGTTAGGTCAATAAAATTGGGTTGTAATGGTTTTGTTGTTGTAAGCTGGATTATAGTGAAAGAACAACAATGAACAGGTGAGTGGATCGCATAATTGAATTATTTTCGGACGGGTTAGGAAAATTTTCAAACTTTGCCTCTACAAGCGATGAGGCGAATCGAACGTCTCTTAAGTAAAAGAAGTAAACACTGAGACGGACTTCCAAGTAGTTGCCTCCAGAATAGAAGGCACTGAATAATTCCTTAGAAAGGAAGATGAAGTGGACATACTCCGAATACTGTGCAGTCGGGGAAATACAGAGCTGAGGACAACAAAGAAGAACCCTGAGAAGCCTGGGAAATCACCTCCCTCAGAAAGTAACTAATTGGATTCTTTGACAGCGGACGGGAAGGATTCCGCTGAGAGACAATGAGTGTACGCAGAAGCAGACGGAGTTTCTCAATCTTTGATAAATAGACTTTAATGCTCACACTAGATAAAAGACATCTCCACTGGACTGCCGGTAACGAACACTTGCAGATAAAGAACTTTAAACGAACGAGGCAGTTTTAACCTCCAACACTGTCTTTGCCACAAATTCCGGACGAAAGACAAATACATATAATTTCTTGCATAGGAACCCAACCTAGAAACTGCCTAAAGCTCGCCCAACCCTCTAGCTGAAGCTAAAGCCGTAAGAAAAAGCAACTTCTTAGTCAGTGTCTCAATGTTATAGCTTCAATGGGTTCAAAGGCAGGGGAACACAAGAAAAGTATTGAAGTACTTCCCACAAGTCCCATGGAGGGGCCCGAAGTCGGCAAGACACGCTCACCAAGACAGGATTCAATCTTAAAAAAGAACATAATAAATCATCGATTATCTTACTACTAGAGATTTTATGAAGGTGGAAAACTAATTGTACCTCTAGGAGTTGAGTGGTAGTCAGCAATCGCCGAATACGAAAGACCCTTGACTTTCCGAAGGAATAAAAGAAAATCAGTTATTTGGCTATGGAAGGTCTAGAGATGGAATGACCTTCCTTATGACAATAACTTCTATACCTTGTCTAGCTGAACCTGGTAAGGCTTAAGGGTTGACTTTCTCAAGCTGAAAGAAAGCTCTCTAGCCACAGCTTTAGGAAGTCCAGACTGTCTCGCTGCTCTCTCTACAGTCGCCCTACAACTAGGTACAGCACGCGAGAGTTTGGATGATAATGGCGGGAATGCGGTCGTCTGAGAAGAACTTTCGCATGGGTAGGGACATCGGAACTTCCGTAAGGAGCTCTAGGAGTTCTGGAAACCAAGGGCGTTAGGGCCAGCAGGGAGCTGTTAGAGTCATAGACATCTCGACACTTACGCAATTTCCTTGTTGCCTGATGAATGAGACCGGATGGAGGAAAAGCATACACCTGCATGTGATTCCAATTTGTAACGTCACATTGGTGCCTATCGACATGGGGACCACCATTCGTGAGAAATAAACTGGAAGACGATGGTTTAATCACGTCGCGAATAAGTCCACAGTTGCTGGCCACTTCCGGAGAACCTGACCTATTACTTCGTGAGCCAAAGTCCACTCTCCCCCCCAAATACCTGACGGGAGCGACTTAACGAATTGGCCAGTATGTTGAGACTCCCCGATATAAATTGGGGAAGAAGAGACACTTTTCGTTCTTCGCACCCTCTCAGGACTCTCTGTGCTAGAGTATTGAGTTCTGTTGATCCTCTCCCCCCCACCCCAACTTCTTCAGATACGACACAGCAGTTACGCTGTCGCTAAACTTAGCCACTACTCTGTTGCGCACTAGGACTGAAAACAACTGAGGGCTTCCTTTACAGCCTTGGTTCCCGAAGATTTATTGACTCCTTTTGTTCCCGAACCCTCTCAGAGGCCTGAGGCCTGGGTTTCCTCCAAGGTCGTTCCCCAACCTTGATCCGAGGCATCAGTGTATAGATGAACGTCGGGAAGAGGGGAGTCGATAGACCTTCCCGGTGTCAGATGCACTTCTTCTGACTACCACAGATGATCCAACAGGCAAGAATCGCTCCCGACTATAACTGCGTTCTCATTGAAGAAGTCCCAGCGATTCCTGAGACATACCTGAAGAGAGCGCATCCGGAGACGAGACCCTGGAATTAAAAGAAAGAGCGACATTCTCCCTAAGAGGCTTCTCAAGCTGGTACCGGCCGTTCCCTGTTGAACAGGAACCCTTCTACCTGCTGAAGGACCGACTGGATCCTCTCCAGGGTTGGGAAAACCCTCAAAGGAAGAGAGAGAATCCTCCTACCTAAATAGGTTAAAGATTCCATAAGAATTCCCTCTCTCATACTATCTCCTCTAGAGAGGAGGCAAGGATTAACCAATCGTCTAGATACCTCAACACTCTGTACCCTTGATGATGCATAATTGCTGACACCGGAGACACGAGTTAAAAGCAACGTTCGTCATACTGGCTACGTCATCTTCCTTGAACAAAGAATTAGTCAAGGCTAAGGTGTTCTAAGCAACCCCTCTTATGAACGTCCAGATACTGAGGGGGAATACGACCAAGATAGAAATTTCGACATTTCTGTTCCAAACGTCGCAGACGAAGCCAAAGCATTCGCCTGGTAAGCCAGTCCCATCAAGATAAATTTATTAGGCTGCAAACAGCCATGGATCTGAAGGGACATAGCCGTCACTCTTTTAGAACCCCATTACAGTAAACCTGACAGCATCCAGAGGAGTGTGCAAGAGCCTCAGTCTGATTGCGCAACACATCCTCAAAAGCACCTGCTTCCCTAAGAGAAGTCCCTACGAGCCGAGACGAAGCCGGAGACCTAGACAGGATTGCTTCAACCAATTCATTGAAGACTGAATTGCGAGGGTACGAACATACATACTCAAGCATGTCTGTAATCATTACTGCTGGCCAGAGGACATACTAAGCCTGCCAGAATCTCCTGTACCTTCGGATAAGAATCCTGTTCCGCAATGTCTGAACGGTCTAAGACCTTCGAAGGAGGAGGAACTGAACGAAGCCCAGACAATAATGAAGAGCCCACAAGCATACCACCCTAACCAGAATGCTGAACACCCACATCTAATCAGGTACCCGGAGCTGAATCCGCAGTGTTGACCCGCCGGGAAGAAGAGAAGGCTGAACCGAGAAACCCGGAGCCGATTCCCCATTATTACCAAGGGGTAGACGAGTGAGAGTGGCCAAACCCACATTGCTAAACCCTCGGGGAGGATGCGCAAATGAAACCACTTGCGGAGGAACGGAAGAAGATGAAGAAGGAGGGACAATGAAAGAGGTAGAAGCTACCCTCAGAGTTACCGCTGTGGAAAATGCAGGCGATGAAAGCCGCAGACCGCTCAAAGAAAGTACCGCAAGCCCTGCCAAAACCGTGGAGCGTAAACCCGAACTGGAAGCGACAGACAAACCCTGTGAAATACCTGATACTACCGGAACAGCCGCTTGAAGCGAAAGCAAGGGGTTGCGCATGCTCGAAGGGATGGCACATGAAACGCCTGTGGGCAAATTCTGCCGAAACTGTGTTTTCACCAGTCTGAAAGCTCCTCCTACTGGAAAAGACTGTACTGAGGAAGGAAAGGCAGGTGACAGAGGAATAGCAGACGCATAAAAAAAGTTACGTGAGAAGAGGAAAGCCAAAGTCGAAGAAGGAGGGAAAACGGAAGATGCGGAAGCCGCAGGAAAGACCAGAGCAGAAGGAAAAAGCAGCAGCGGAGAATGTGGGAGCAGGAGATGGAGCGACAGATAACCAGACTGTACTGAGGATGGAAAGGTGGGAGACAGAGGAACAGCAGACACATAAAAGAGATTACCTGAGAAGAGCAAAAGCCAAGAGTCGAAGAAGGAGGGAAAACGGAAGATGCTGAAGCCGCAGGAAAGACTGGAGCAGAAGAAGAAGAGACCGAAGGAGACTAAAAAAAGGAGCCAACAGAGAATGTGGGAGCAGGAGATGAAGCGACAGATAACAAAGAATAAAACTTAGAACAAAGGGACAGAAGGTACACCGAATCCGTCGCCCCCTCGATAATCCTGAAACATATCCGACGTGAATTGTGGACACTACTGTGTCACATACTCTCTAATGTTAAAGAAATCATAAAAAAAAAAAACAACAACAACTCTCACCATAGGTCTGTACCCATTTGAAAGACCCAGTAAATCTGCCTTATATTCCACCACATCCAATTGCAGGTCCCACAAACTACTTTTAGAAGCCGAAAGGACACACCAGAATCCGCCTTACTAGATGGAGGAGTAGAAAAACAGACAAGGGGGAAACTACAGTAGAAGATTCAGAAACAGTCGAGGTGAATTAGGAGTTAAGAGCAGAAGGATTCTGCACCACCAGAACTGAAACATTGACTTGAGACTTTGAGCCAGATCAAGAAGAAGCAATGAACACACACACACACACACACACACACACCACCACCACTCGAACCCGAAACCGGAACCCGTCCAGGAGAACGACAGACCTTTACTACCTTTCCTCACTACCTAACCCAGACCTTATCCTCCTTTATCACACTGAGATCCTGATCCTGACCAACATTATCAACATTAAATTTATCAATACTACAAGGGGGTGGGGAGGGGGACCTCACAGCCTGGTCCGCGCTTGAGGGGGCCGGAGAACACCCACGGAGGCTTTGTGGCGGTTCTCCATTACCTCAGCACCTGCTAGGGCTGGGTTCTGGAACAGGCAGGGGAGCTGAAAAGGTACAGACAAGTTAACATCCTAACACTACTACTATCCTTATCTGAGAAATATTGAAAAAGATTAGCTATTAAATTTTCTATACTACTTTGCACTCCTATCTCTATCTGTTTGACTACCTCTGAACTCGCTAAATCCATCAACTGGTCTGCAGGAAGCTAAGCCTGAGATACTGAGGCAACTAAGAATCTAACCGACATTTGCTGTCCTCACTAGCTAAAGACTTCGATGGCGACGAATGTAATCCTCCATCTTTGTGCCTTCCAATGGAACATTCATTGCAATGAGTCTGCACATCACACTTTACCTTCCTACATACCTGACAGAATGTCTATCGTGTCTCAAGGTACTCATCCGTCTCTTGCAGGAAGAAGAAGCGATGAGCGCCAGCGTCCACCGTCGTAGGGGCAGTCGAGGTCAACATCGAAGCCGATGGTGTGGTAGTAGAAGCTGAAAAAGTCCATGATGAACAACCAAGACTGGGAACCAGCAAGTGCAAAACCAAAAGATGTTCCACATTGAAGATATCCAGAAAATCCAGGAGAAAAACTGTTAAATACAATCCAGGTCTTCACCAGAAGTCCAAATTACAAAGAGAATTTGGGCAATAGGATCAAAACCTCGCACTGCAGAAGAAAACAACCTTCCAGCAGTGCGAACAAAAAGCAATTGATGAAAATGGGGCGTGCTGGAACACACCTTTATCAGCGTTGCCTTGCCAACCGTTATGATCGCTCAAGTGACAAGATTTTACTCGCAGCGTTGGTAACGCTGGCTGTTAAAATTCCCACTAGTGGGATTAAGGGCGAATTCAGGTGTTCAGGGAGTGTACTGCAATATTATATTTTAAGAGATAAGAACCAAAAATAGCACCATTCCCTCAAGATGTACTTGGAAAGGGGGCTGGAACAACTTCCCTCAGGAAATCTTACAGGGGACTATTATTCCACTCCCACATTGAGCTGAGGTCTGGGTGTTGTCATTTAGGGTCCATTCAAGCAATCTGAATGCTTTCCTAGAAAAATTGTTCAACTATCATGGGCCGAAATAAAAACTATCATGACTAGTATTGTATGATTAGCACCGCCAACACTGCAGATCAATCAATGCATGCCTTCCATAAGGAGTTAGTAACTTACTTTCAGTTTTGATATTTGTGTTATTTTCTTTTAATTCTTCCTCTTGTTCACATTTTCTTGCCTCCTTCTCTGTGTCATCAGCACTCGGGCATTCCTCTTCCTCCTCCTCTTCCTCTTCATCTACCTCCTCTTGATCCTCTTTATCCCCATTTAAATGGTTCTCAACATCTGATTTGTTCATTGACTCTGGAAGATATGTGCAGCATTAATACTGTATATACCTGTGTAATAGGCAACTTCTGGAGACATTTTTATGCCAATAATTATGAAGTCAAATACTACACATAGTATGCTTTGAAAAATTTAGGAATTTTGGAACTAAGACAAGATAAGGTTCATGAATGCAATATGTACTGACATGTCACAGTACGAAACTAACAACAACAGTAGTACACTAACATCATTTCCTTATACCATGTATTTGAGGTAATTAGCCTATTTTCCTAGACAGACAAACCTAAGTACGTTGTACTTATGAGTAGGTTCATATTTTTGGTTTCAAATAAAAACTATAACTGGTGTATCCTTCAGTGAAAGGTTGTACATTTGCTGCAGCTTTTAATTGGGTCGCATCAAGATGTGTAAGCAGGTGTAGCTAGTGGCATTACCACTACTCCACTGGGATTTAAAATATATAGTACCCTGGCTTGTATACCTAGGAAAATGACAATTTCAAGTAAAATTTTGCAATTTACTCCTACAATAATACAAAACCTATAGGTGAACCAACGAATAATACAAAACCTATAGGTGAACCAACGAAGTCAAGTAAAAAAACGGGGCCCCCAATCACCTTACACTATTTCTCAAAGGAAACACAGATTATAGATACCCTTTCCTTCAATCCTGATCTGTTATAATCCCCTGTGGTATTTCCTCTTTTCTTTCTCTTATAAACAGTCAAGTTTAGAGTAGATGGTTCTTTTGAAAATGTCAAGTTATTATCAGACATAAAGATACTGTGAGCAAAAATTAAACCAAGTCTGAATATTAACTAATTCCAGTTAACTCTCTCTTTCCTTTAAGTAAAAATAATTTCAAATAATGCAATTCATAATTTTGGAATGCATTTCTTCATATAATCTATGTATTTTTTTTTATTTGTGATGGTTATTTTTTCTTAGGGGATTTTTTTTTTTACATATTGCCAAAGTTTGTCTAAACGTTAAAGTACGGATATCCTCTAACGAAAAGAATTATCAGAGGTCTACTAACTCAAAAGCTATAATTGTTTTCCTCTTTACCATTCCCTTAGGGCAAATGCAGATTTGGCAACATGTGAGGAAAGAATGACACACATACACACAGATTCTTATCAAAGAAGTTTCCATGGTATGGGAAAGTTAACTTGTATAACAAATAACAATACTTACTGCGATTAAGCTTGATAGGTGAAGGAGCTGGTGAGTTGTTATCAAATGCCACTTCATCAGGGTTTTTTCCCTCTTCTACAAGAGCCTGGAATTTTTATTAAAAAAAATTATTCTGACAATGAAACTATCATAACAAAAAGTAGCGCAAAACCTTCAGTTCATATATTAAGGAAAACTACATAAAACTGCAAGACAACTGATCAAGGTAAAAACAAGTAGCTATTGGTTAAAAAATCAGATTGTAAATTCTGGAATCTAATTTTTCTAAGATAAAATGCATTTTTCATAGACATAGAAACCTGAAGACAACTTTTACACGGATTACCTTGGCAAAAGCTAGTTCAGTTGAAGCTTTTTAACAAGTTACCTAAGTACCAACCAGTGGTGAAGGAGTCAAGGTAGCACCCATTCACAGACTGTCAACCCTCATTTACTAATTCCGCAAAGAGAACATATACAGGTACAGCTATAGGTGGGATAAAAAGTCTTCAAGTCTATATAACTAAGAAAAAAAAAAGGCAATTTATCTTAAAAAAAAAAAGGGGGGGCACTTTGATCCCACAAGAATACATATAATTTTTAAATGGCAACTCAAACCTTTCAGTCAAGTGCATAATCAGAAGAAAGATGAGTTTTGTAACTTCTGCAGATCCCACAATTTCCAATGAAGAGGCAAAAAAGGCAATGTGTCAGTTTGGTCTAGAGAGAACAGTACTGTATTAATTTTCAGTGGAACCTCAACCTCCTTCCTGTTATCTGAGAGAGCCAGCTAGGTAGGCAGCAATATCATCATAACCTGACAACAATGATAATGCTCTACACCTGCCAACCATCCTTAATGTGTAACTAAACTCCATTGGAGCAGTGCAGCAGGTACAAGACCTTGGGGAGGTAGACAGAAGAAAAAGATGGGAGGAGTGATTCAACTCTGCTCCAACACTGACCCACTAGTAAACTTTAGGAAATATGCTTCTGTCTAACAGAACTCTTGCAACTACTACAGGTAATTTGCTTCTGTCTAACAGAACTCTTGCAACTACTACAGGTCATGTAAGTATCCACAAACTTGTGAGCTTCATCCTTGAAGTAGCATGAAAAGGTGGTGCCAGAAACTTGCCCTCATAGGCTACCTAGGCAACTGAGAGGTTCATAATGAATGCAAGGGATCGGGCACTGCCTAACTTAATGGGCTCTCAGCCAGGGTAGAGGATCATCTCCCTCACCAGAAAATGCATATCCCTGCTTAATCACCTTATAAAACCAGAGAGGAACTATGTCCTTTATCAAGATTTTCTTCTACCTGCCAGTACTAGAAAAACATCAAGACTCAGGCATAAGATACCTAGTTCTGTGCACAGTGCCACTGCTCTCTCAAGGGGGTCAAAAGGATCTTGTTGCTAACCTCACCAAAGAAGTCTGGGGAAGAGATTGAAAATCTCTTGAATATTTTGTCAAGAACTAACATGTTTGGAGTCTCCATCACAAACTCAAGAATAAACAAGAATGAGAATGATCCTTACCTCTAGTGTCTGGTTTGGTACAAATGACCTCGATACTTGCCTACTAGTTTTGACACAGTTAAGGGTACCAGAAAAACAACTCCTGAGTTACTATCCTGTCCGAAGCCCACCTCAGGGGCTGACATGGACTAAAGTATCATACTCCACTACAGAGGCCCAAGTCGTTAGGTGGGTAAAAGCACCTCATGGGCACTTAGATCTCAACTGTGGTTGACAGATCCATGGCTTTTAAACGGAAGACTCGTGAAAGATACGAGTGACAGGCTCCCTTACTACAGAAAAGGAGGGAACAAAGACAAAGAAACATGAAATCTGCTGATAGTGGCTCCTTCTGGAGAGACTGTTGACACCAACTGCACAGAATCTCCCAACTTCCCCTGGTAAACATCTGCTGTAAACCGTGGGACTGATACACATCTGCTATAACCATTAGCATCTGAACAATGCTGCAAGAAAGGCCTTCTCCTGGAGAAGCTGCTGGACAGTCTTCGGCTGTGACACCCTAGCAAATACTAAAGTAACAAGAAGGCACACTCTGGCACAGGACCTGTCTTCCAGAACATCACATAACCCAGGATAGACAGGAAACCAGTTACAGGAGACATCCTTTACCAGCTCAACTTCGTGACTGGGAATCTAACATTAGTGGGGATATCTCCATTAAAAGATGCGTTTTTGTTTCCCTGTAGGAACAGAGCAAATTTTCAAGGTAATCAGCATATTTCCTTGATATACAAACTTGAAGTCTTTTTATAAAAATCACACTTCTAATCATTCCTCAATTGCCTTGCTGCTAAAAGAAAATGTAAGTTGTGTGGATGCATGTGTGAGAGAATATCCACATCCATGCGCAAGAGGACCAACAGGTTTAAAAACCTTATAGACCTGATCCAGCTTTTGCAAATATCCAGTAAAAGGTGAGGGTTTGTAACCTCATAAAAACAGACAGTAATAGAAACAGCCATGGTCATGATCATAATCGTTACCTAACGTGCAAACTTGTGTTACACTGTATTAAAGTACATATGGTCTTTCCAAATATCCAAATTTTGCTTCCTGAAGACACTTGGGATCAGTTTCAGAACATCTGGGAATGTTAAGATGTTCAATTTGCATAATCCCCTAGTGCTGATATGAGAAAAACGACACTTTTATAATACTTACCAAGTAATTATATAACCATTAGTTCACTTACATAACCATTAGTTCACTTACACGGCAGCTTGAATTCAAAATTTCCCGGGTAACACTTCAAACGTCTGTGTAGGTGACCAGCTCCCCCCCCAACCACTAGCAGGAATATTAGTAATGACTTTAACAAATAACCTCAACCTGTTCATGTCTTATGTCCATCAGCAGGGTGAAGGGTGGGCTCCAATCATCTAATTACTTGGTAAGTATATCTAAAACTTTATCTTATCATAAGTGTCTTTTTTATATAAATAACTTACCCAGTAATTACATAGCTGATTCCCATATTGATAGGAGGTGGGATACATGACATATTCTACTCCAACACATTAATATAAGTAATGAATTTGAAATAGAAAAAACTGGTAGCACTGAAAAACAATGTTTGTCATAACTTATCAGTTAAGAGAGCTCCTGCAAGTCTATACTGCCTGTGGTTGGTGTTTATCTTTAGCCGTAGTGGCGTGGCGGTATAGCCGTGGGTCGCCTCCTACTTAGTGGGAACTTTGCAGTGAAGGAAGTACTCCGATGGCTGGCAAAGTATGATAGGTGCCCGCCCTTGCCCAGGGTGAAGCACCAAAATAAAAACAACCAGACAACACTGTCACCTACACTGAGATAAAACCACAACCCATCCACAGAGTGGTGGGTGCTTCAGATACATTGTAACCCCGGGCTCTGGAAAAAACTCTACACCTTATTACAAGGTGAAGAGACAGTATGAACAAAAAATCCTGTGCTTCATTCGACGATACCACGCCAGTTACTAGAAAAGGTCTCAAGGCACTGGAAGATTTCCACACTGTTTTAACTTCCATTAAAATTAATGAGAAACGAAGATCAATTACATTCCCAGTGGGTTGAAGGCAGAATGGATATACAGGGCATAAAATGCATGCAAGCTAAAGAGGTAGAGGCTACTCTGATGTTCTTAGCTTTACTTAAAAGTTGGAAAACTGTTCTCCTAATTCTGAGTGTGTCAAGTTACAGGTCCATGAGGACAATACACTCTATTCAGTAGATGAAATGAGTCTTGCCATATCACCATATGTACAGTAGTAGAGGATGGTCCTCTAAAAACTCCAAATGGACAGAGACCTCCCTATTCTCCACAAAGCTGGAGAGCACTTTGGACATTAGGAGAATGATCTGACGTCAGGCTGTAGCTGAAGCCAGAAGCGCTGGGGGCCAGTTGAGCTAGGACCTCTGGGCTGGCGGGAGCTTGTGGGAGGTGGCGGGCGCAAGGCTGTAACCAGCGCCAAACGAGCAGGGCATCAGGCGAGCTGGCATCATACGAGCTAGAAGCTCGTGGCTCTGGAAGCTCTATAGCTGGTGTCAGACAGCAGCTGTTGCCCGGCGAACTGGGCGTCAGGCGAGCTAGAAGATCGGGATCACCTGATAAGAATGCGAGAGGCAGAGGACGATTATACTTCCAGTAGGACTATGCGGAATAGAAGTAAAGGACAAATGAGCCTGAAAGCTATGGAGGAAGAGGCTGCTCTGATGTCCCTGGCTTTCATTTAAAAAATAACAGCTTTCAAGATGTGATCTTTGTCCGATTCTGTTCAGGCAAAACCCGAAGACTGTTAGCTGGACAGAGGGTTCTCTCTTCTTCAGAGCCAATGATGTCCGTTAATTTCCTAAGGGAGAAAGAACAGATCTCGAGCTTGAATGGGTCCTTAATATTGGCTAAATTCCCAGGGTAGACAAGGAAAATAGCGTCTTTCTGTGAAAAACCCTTCTCTATACAATGGCTTGGATCTCACTAGTGTGTCCTAGTCGAAGCCAGAGACCACTCGGAACGGTGTCTTCCGTGTCAGGTTGTAGACAAGAGGAACGCAGGGGATCAAAACAAGGGACTCGTTGGTCATTCAGAATACATCCGGGTTCCAGGAGACCAGATTCCTTCCTCGCTTGGACGCGTTGAAGACAAGATGTCATCAAAAGTTAGGCCCCTGTGCTTCAACACTTAAATAAGCCTAGTTCGATAACCCTTACTGATGAAGTACGAAAGATGTCGATCTCCTCAGGAACAGAAAAGGTGTTCCGAAAATGGGCCATAGAAGTCTCGCAAAAAGAGGGTAGAGACTGCAACCTCAGTTTCGAAAATGGCCCACTTAGTCTGATACAGTGCTAGAAGAATGTCTGCAACCACAATAGTTTATGCAATACGTCTAGCAGAAAAAACCTTGTACTGATAAGCTTCCTGAAGCTTCAAAGTCTCTTTGAGGTGGAAAATAGGACCACAGTCAGTCTGCCCCATGGACTCCACAGTTCCCATCAGACCAGGGGATGCAAGATCTACCCAGCGAGAAGAACCTGTCATCAGTTCGTCCGCAAGAACTTGAAATGACTTAAATTGAAAACGAAACCGATCTGTTCACAGTAGAGGTTCTCTTGCTTGGAGAGAAAATGAGAGAGGAAGTGAGCCTGTCTTCTCTATGTATATATGCTAGGACTCTGGTCTCTTCTAGAGAACAACCACAGTCCAGGTGTAAACTAAGGTCAAGAAGCACTGTTAGAGCTCTCCAACATATGTGAGAAGGTTCCATCACCCAGGGAGCAAAACCCAGAAAATTCCCCAGTTCCCTCATGGACTCCTCAACCAATATCCAAGGTGTAAAATAGAAGATTAGGTCTGGGCTTAGATGATGATGGGAGTTCCCTTCCTAGTCTATGTATGTACAGCCACCATCGCAGGCCCCACTTAAATCTGGGATATGGGAAAAGGACAACGGTGTCGGACTGTGTTTCCCTGACCCAGTTGTAATCAAAATACTTCAGTCAGGACAGTCGTTCTAAGCAAAGACGAGGAGCGAGGACTCGCATGAAAACCTACAACACCGCAGAGAGGTTGAAGCAAAGGTCCCCAAACTAAGAAACCCTGTCTCAGAAGACAGGCCTTCTGGCTCATCTCCATCCTGCAGACAACCAAGCTATCTTGCAAAACATCATGCAGCCTCGAGGACTTCTGTGCGGATCAGCTGCCAGCTCTGCATAATTTTGATAGCTGTGTGGACAAGTGGATATCCTATAGACTTGACGACACTGTATGTAGCGGAAAATAATATCAGCAGAGCATACCGTAAACCCACTTATTCGCGGATTTCTGTATGAAACATATATAATGCATTATTCGGTGAAAATCTGTCCATTCACAGGATTTTTCACCGAGAAATTTTCACTAATTACTGTATTTTCATCTCATTTTCATGACTAAATGCATTTTTTGTGATAAAACTATTAAAATACTCAGGTAGTGCTCGAGTTGTGATAGTTCACCTTACAATAATTCGACTTTGCAATGGGGTAAGCAAGTAATACCGATACGACAATATTTATCAAATAGTTTAAAATTTCGCACAGGCAGCAGCATACAATCAGGCAGCGAGAGAGACCAAATTACAACAGACCACCTTCTTTTCCTCCAACTCTTTATCCCATCTTCTGTTAAAAAAGTAACAGAGAATGATAAAAGTATTGTTAGTAATATTATACTCTTATGTAAATACAGGCAGTCCCCGGCTTACGACGGTTCCGGCTTACGACGTTCCGAGGTTACGACGCTTTTCAAATATATTCATCAGAAATTATTTCCTGGCTTACGACGATGTTCGGGGTTACGACGTCAGACGCCGATCCGACGGAAGAAATATGGCCCCAAAATGGCAGAATAATCATAATTTGAAGGTTTTTTTATGTAAAACTCAATAATAATGCAGTTTACATCGTTTTCAATGCACCCAGAGCATTAAAAGTAAGGTTTTCTTATGATTTTGACGATTTTCAACGATGTTTCGCCACGACGCGCGAAGAACGAACCCCGTCAGTAAACTGGGACCGCCTGTATGTACAGCCATAAACAACCAACTGAGAAACTTTTGTTTATCACCGAATCAGATAACAACAGTGATTTTGCTTGTATTTCCACCAGCATACGGTAAAACACAATTACCATAGGTTATAGTACAGATGACGTTAAGTAGAATAGGACTGATATATTTTTACATTATACCCTTATTCGGTATGGATAAAAGATCAGCAAGGAAATACACTGCTAAATTTATGCTGCAAGTTGTAGCTGAAGCTGAGAAAACAATGTTCAAGCTGCTAATGACTACAAATTATCATGCTTCGGCAACATGGATGAAATTCGACCGTAATTAAAATTGGAGAGAAAGTATTTTAATCAAAACTACTGGGCATGAAACAACACATTACTGCTATTTTTACGCCGATAAACGATAAGTACGTAAAGCTTGCATCATAAATGAAATCAAGTGAAAATAACAAACGAAATCTTGATTTTTTTTACACAAAAATGGCCCAAAAGGCCAACGTCATCTATTAACGAAAAAACCGCTAAATTAATTTCACAACGAGACGTATTTAACTTATATTTTTACTTAAAAACACTTCGTACAGTATAGGAAAAAAATAACTTTGCCCCATATAAACAAAGTATCTTGAGATTCAGTTAAGCTAACTAGCAGCAAGAAAAGAGCTCTGCACTGAGTTAAGCAAAATAAAACTTACCGCTTAAACAATTTCCAAACCAAAACATTGATCGCTATGATTGCAATTTATAATACAAAAGCAATAAATGAATACAGTATATACAATGTTATTGGTTACAATGAATTAAGGCATAACATTTTAAAAGATCCATGGATAAGATGCATATCTGGTACATTGATGATTGTATAATACAGTATATGAGTGCAGTATGATGTAGGATATGCTACCGTATATGTATATGGTAGGCTAAGCTAATTCTTGTTTGTTATTCAATTTCTCTTTGTATTGAATTATCATAAGTCACTCTGCATGAACCTAAAGAATTAGCTGATATTAATAATTACTGTACCATGTATGTATAGAGTATACTTTATAGTGTAGGCTAGGCTACCATTATGCACAGTATATATGGTACCGAATACCCTAGCGTAGGCTAGGATGTATTCGAGATATGTTTTTACCAACAAACGATGGGTTTTTATGGAACCTAACCCCATCATAAATAGGATAATACCTGTATAAGCATTTTTAATTTCTTTGTGTGTGTTTGAACTATCAAAATAGGCAGTTCTACATGTTTTTAGAAGGATTCTAAGTATTCGAAGGTTCTAACTATTCGTGGTGTGTGTGTGTGTGTGTTACACATCTCCTGTGAATACCAAGGGTTTACTGTATAAAAAACTTGAAAGGGTTCATAACAGCCATAAAAACCTGCGGTTCATTGTCAGGACCTGACTACTAGAAGTGGCTGCTCAAAAATGGATGCTAGCAGCCTGCGGGCTGCTGCAAAAGTCGTCTTCCTTGGGCGAATTTTTTTTTTTTTTTTTTTTTTTGAATATGAAAAGGCTTGAAAATCCAAAAGTCGAGGCTAAGTCCCCAAGAGGACTCTTGCGACAGAGGCTGTGGTTAAGGAAGAGGAAAACAGTTCCGCAACTGTGTGATTCTCTAGAGGTGAAGAGCACCACAGCTCTCTCTTCCAAAATCGACGACAAGAGCAGACATTTATAAAATCAATCCAACTATCCTTGTCCGCACCAGGCAGTACTGGGCAACAATACGAGGGTATAACTCAGAAAGTTCTAGGGAGTCTCCCAGCTTCTTAACCAAGGTTCCTGGTTCCAGTCAAGAAAATCCAGACACTAGACAAAATCTTTGACAAGGAGGATACTTCCATTAAAGAACTAGAGGGAGGAACGTCAAAGACATGCCTTTCTCTCTTCCGGACAAAAGCACTCCTCAAAAAACCCCTGTCCGCAAAGGACAGGGCTGCAATACTAAACAAAGTAGTAACATCATCTTGAACTCTAAGTGGAGGTGGACCAACTGTAGAGTTGTGAGCGCCATGACACCAGACATGGCTCAATACCTGTGACAAAAGTTCCTTCTGAATGATATGGATGGATAAAGACCCAACTTTGTAAACCCTCACCTGGGGTGTAAAGTCATCCACCGCACCTGATGACCCATACACCTGTTTAACCCTTTAACGCCGAAGCCCTATTTACAAAAACGTCTCCCGTATGCCAGCGGCGTTCGGTGAGTTAGCGCCGAAGCGGAAAAAAAGTTTTTTTCAAAAATCACAGCACGCTTAGTTTTTAAGATTAAGAGTTCATTTTTGGCTCATTTTTTTGGTCATTGCCTGAAGTTTAGTATGCAACCATCAGAAATGAAAAAAAATATCATTAACATATATAAATATTGGAATATATGACAGCGAAAAAAAAAACATATAATTGTATACAAATCGCGCTGTAAGCAAAACGGTTAAAGCTAATGAGTTATTTTCTTTTTAGTTGTATTGTACACTAAATTGCGATGATTTTGGTATATAACAAATTTTAAAACGATCAAAGCAACACAGAGAAAATATTATCGCAAAATGATGCATGAATTAAGTAAGCAGCGGACGTAAAAAATGCTTTTTAAAAAAATTCACCATAAATCGAAATATTGTGCTAGAGACTTCCCGTTTGTTGAAAAATTAAGCTAATTGATTGAATATTACTAGACTGTAAGTGTTTTAGCTTACCATTGCAGTTTTCGACCATTTCGGTAGAGTTAAAGTTGACCGAAAGTTGAATTTTTTCTATTTATCGTGATTTACATGAAAATATTTCAAAACTGATAAAAGCTACAACCATGAGTTATTTTTAGTTGTATTTTATATGAAATTGCGCACATTTTCATATATAAAACTTTATGTAACGACTAATATAAAACGGTGCAAATATTACGACAACGAGACGAAAGAATTTCTGAGATGTTCGGCCGAGTTACCGCACAGACGTAAGGAAAATGTTTTTTTGAAAAATTCACCATAAATCGAAATATTGTGCTAGAGACTTCCAATTTATTGCAAAATGAAGGTAAACGATTGAATATTACTAGAATGTAAGAGTTTTTAGCTTACAATTGCGTTTTTTTGACCATTTCTCGGTCGAGTTAAAATTGACGAAGTTTGAAATTTTGGCAGTTATTGTGATTTATGTGAAAATATTTCAAAACTGATAAAAGCTACAACCATGAGCTATTTTCTGTTGTATTCTACATGAAATTGCGCATTTTCATATATAAAAGTTTATATAACGACTAATGTAAAACAATGCAAACATTACGACAACATGACGAAAGAATTTCTGAGATGTTAGGCGAGTTACCGTCTTGCGTAGCGTCAGGAAAAATTTTTTTTCAGAAATTCACCATAAATCGAAATATTGTGCTAGAGACTTCCAGTTTGTTGCAAAATGAAGGTACATGATTGAATATTACAAGAATGTAAGAGTTTTTAGCTTATAATTGCGTTTTTACCATTTCGGTCGAAAGTTAAAAGTTGACCAAGCTTGAAATTTTGGCAGTTATCGTGATTTATATGAAAATATTTCAAAACTGATAAAGCTACAACCATGAGTTATTTTCTGTTGTATTCTACATGAAATTGCGCACATTTCCATATATAAAACTTTATGTAACGGCTAATATAAAACAGTGCAAACATTACGATAACGTGCGAAAGAATTTCTGAAGCTGAACGACGTGGAAAAAGTTTTTTTTCAATAATTCACCATAAATCGAAATATTGTGCTAGAGACTTCAGTTTGTTGCAAAATGAAGGTAAATGATTGAATATTACTAGAATGTAAGAGTTTTAGCTTAAAATTGTGTTTTTACCATTTCGGTCAGTCAAAGTTGACGAGAAGGTTGAAATTTTGGCAGTTATCGTGATTTATACGAAAATATTTCAAAACTGATAAAGCTACAACCATGGGTTGTATTTTGCTGTATTGTACATGAAATTGCACACATTTTCATATATAAAACTTTATGTAACGGCTAATATAGAACAGTGCAAAAATTACGACAAAATGACGAAAGAATTTATGAAATTTTCGGCTGAGTTACCGCCTGTGCATAAGAAAAAAGTTTTTTTTCAAAAATTCACCATAAATCGAAATATTGTGCTAGAGACTTCCAATTTGTTGCAAAATGAAGGTACATGATAGAATATTACTAGAATGTAAGAGTTTTAGCTTACAATTGCATTTTTCGACCATTTCAGTCGAGTCAAAGTTGACCGAAGGTTGAAATTTTTTGAAGTTGACGTACGGAACGTCCACTCGGCACCCAACAGACAATTTTAGTCGACGTATGATACGTCCAGTAGGCGTTTAAGGGTTAATGAGCTCCTCAGGCCAGATGAATATGATAAACTAAGTGCCACACTCACATGAACATCAAGATATAAGGAACTTGAGAAAGTCCTATTGGGTAGTAATATTCATTGGTAAATAGGCCATATCAGTAAGAGTACTGTACACTGGTAACAGATTTTAGTATAATTTTCATATTTACCATATCGAAGAGACTAAGCAAAAAAAAAAAAAAAAAACTATCAAAACCTAGTACCAATAACAAATTTGCAATGATATTGATCCCTATAAGAATACAAAACCTTAGGTGGAGACTGTCTTAAAGACTGGAGTCCTTAGGAATACAAAACCTTAGGTGAAGACTGTCTTAGAGACTGTAGTCCTAAGTTAAAAACTACTCTTAGAGACTGGAGTCCAAAGTTAAAAACCTCTGCCACATCCAAAATAGCCTGTACCAAAGGATAAATACTGTACTTGAGGAATGGTCTGTCACTACCTACAATTACTAGTTTTCTAGTTAAGCACGCTGAGGAAATAATTTTACCTAGTAATAAATAACTTTAATGGCCTACCACAATGTTACACAAGTTTTTTTGCTTCATAAAAAATCATGCTTAAAATCAGTAAAATTTTACTTTAAACTATTACCACAAGTTGGATTTGAAAATATAATTTTCCTATAATGTAATGCGTGCTTTGAATGTTACTGGTGCTCATTTTGTTAGCAAATGACTTGACCACACCTAATCTAACCTAAGATACTAGATCCTTACCCTAGTTCCTGAAAATCATTCGAAAACATTCCATAGGCTTACCTTAATCTGAATGGCACTAGGCCTATCAATGGTGTTAAGAGTCCTTGTAATATCACAATTTTTAAAAGTAAATTGTATTTTTCCTAACTGTACAAACCTGAGATCCTTTACATTAGGAATTACTTACATCAAATCTGGACACGGCCGGTAAACTCTTGCACAAGGTAGTTAGGCATTAACTACCGCCAGGTAGGCGGGAACAACCGCCTGACCTGATGTAAACATTACATTTTGCCTTTCGGCCCAGGTTCAGATTGAGGGGCAGCAAGAGGTGGGCATAAAAATGTAATGTAAAGGACATCAGGTTTGTAAAGTTAGAAAAATTCCATTTTCTTTTAAAAATTGTTATTTTTTCCAACACAATATGCAGTACAAACCATCGGTCCTTTACATTAGGAAGACTCACTGGTTGGAGGGAGGAATCTGAGTGAGTCTCTTGAACTGACTGGAATTCTGAACACCTGGGCTACTCCTGGTCAAAAGAGCGAGGAGGCGTACCGTGCCTCTGACATATTGCTCGGAGTGTAGGCACTTCAAGATCAAATGTCAGATATCTGGACCTTTACGCATGAGTGAGGTATCGTAACTCATATGAAATAGACTGGGAAGAACCTAAGTCCGGGGCAGTAAGAAAAACCCAAAAAATGGTTTTCCTTATTACCAGAGTTTCCTTCCTCCCCTAGATCCAGCAAGTATTGGTTCGAGCCCTATTCTCATCCCAAAGGAGGAGATGTAGGAGGACAGGGAAGAAGGAAGAGAGGCCAATCACTCTCGGTATCCTTCTCACTTCCAGAGCCAACACCTTAGGTGAGATGCTACTAGTCCTCTTGAAGGAGCCATGTTAGAAAACACAACTTGTTGAGCAGCCACCACAGGGCCAAGGACAAAAGGTTCCAAGGGCCTAGAAGACAAGAGTGTGGTCTATGAGACCACACCTTGCTTCCAGACCGACAGAAACTTCCAGAATGCAAGGGATGAACCAAGCCATTGACTTTGTGAGTTCTCGGGTGGAAAGTACCGGTATCGTCATCAGCTGCTGAGTACCTCCTTCAATCGCTTCATGAGGCCAGGAGAAAGATGTGTCCTTAGACACTTCTTCCTTGGGAGACTAGGGCCTTTTCGGAAAGTAACACGGCTCCTTAATAGGACAAGGTAACGATTGCTCTGGATCATCCGTACAAAGTCCAAGGAGGGGGGGGGAACAAGAAGACTCGAGCCTGACAATAGATGCCAATGGATTCAGAGTCCGCTTACGACATCCGTGGAGGAGTCGAACTATTGATCCCCTTCACCTGTTCTTCCATCTTCTACGCCAAGGCCAGAGTGAGATAAGAGATGGTCCTAGAGGACACATCTCTGTTTGACAACTCTTGTAAGGGCGCGTGCAGAGCACGGGGCAGGAACCCTAAACAAGTCACATGCCACCCATGGAACAGTTTCCTGGGACAGCAAAACCGAAGAAGCTTCTCATCAGTAGCTAAATCTCGACTAAGGGGAAAAAGGCTACTTCAGATAGAAGACTAGGTCGCAAGGGCCTATGTTCTTCACAAATGAAAGGGAGAGAAGCAACCATTGGCGGAGAAGACGATGAAGTCCAGACTTGAAGGGCGACTCTGACCCAAGAAGTTCCGTCAACGACACCCACCAGCGAAGACGGATCCAGTCCCTGGGACAGTGTTGCAGAGGACTTCAAGAGATATCTAGCTACATCCACTGCTGCTTGGCAAGAAAGCCTATGCTTGCAAGGAAAGCTGGAAGGTCTCCCAGTCCTGAACGCACAGGGATGTACTGCCTGAGGAACCACTTCTTGCGTAGCTGCTACAGGAGGTTGGGTCAAGCAGCACTCTTCTCGATGCCTCGGAAGCAGAGCTATCAGGTTGGACAAAGGGCGAAGTCTTCCAGCATTTGTCTGTAACTCGGAGTGAGCAATGCTTGTGAACCCCTAACCGAGCAGACAAATAGAGGGAAAAACGTAGGTAACGATTTTTCCCAAAAAGACAGCATGCCTCACTGTAGCGGTCTATGGGTCTGGCACAGAGGAGCAAGAAAACTACCGACTTTGTTGTGCAGGGAAGCAACAGAAAGAACGTAGGGATCTCTCAGTCGAGCAGTCTCTTCGTGAATCTTCGTGAGCAAAAGAGTGAAGAGCACGTTCTGTCCCGATCACTCAAACCCGAGGCCGAGCTTGCCTACCAATACATCCCCACCGGCAATGTATCTGGCTAATTAAGCTATCGCGTGCGCTATAGAACACTCGAGGACCTGCAAATGTCGACAGATTAAACAGGAGGAAAAAACGATTCCCTCTTGTCTGTCAACGTATGCCACTACAGTACTGTGGATTTGTTGTTCAATGAAATCAATGATTGTCGCTAAACTCATCCTGAATTCTTGGAAGGCCAAAAGGCTGTCTTGAGTTCAGGATGTTGATGAGAAGGTACTAATCGTCTTGGTCACAACCTTCAAGACTAAGTCTTAAAGGTGTGTGCCTATTCCTCGATCAGTGAATCTGGAAGTACACACACGATGTGAGGAGAATATGCAAGCATATTCGAAGGTCCTTCAATCAAGCATTAGCCTAACTCTTTCCTCATACTTCGAAGAGGAAAGAAGGATGGAGGAATGGAAGCAGACCTCCTTCATTCTCCACCATGGGGATGCTTCTGCAAGATGACAGGATACCAAGATGATTAGCTCTAGCTGGGCTGTCATTTCCCGAATAGGGAGCACGGGAGAGAAAGCGAGATGGAAGTTAGGAGTTGAGGGGGGGCTGGCTTGAACTCAAGGTCGAGCCAAGATGACTCAGACCCAAAGGTGTTGGCCATTGTCCAAAGGACAAGACTGTGGCCTGGTACGAACCTTGATTACCGCAGTATCTGGCAAATCTCTATGAGAAAGGCAGAACCAAGTAAAGGTTCGTTCCTAAGGGTCGAGCCAACTTGGGACTTACAAAACCGGAGATTCGAATTAGGACAAAGGCCTTCTTAACACCAGAATTGTCCACAGATTGCCGTCTGGTATAGGAAGACCCACCCTCAGACAGCAACAGTCTCCAGAAGGCAGGGTGCTTTCCAGGGATGGTCATATCCGAGGAGAGAGCCTAAACGTGAAGGATCATGGAGCCATCAGGAGACTGCCTCGAGGAAACCAGCGGGTGTCCTCCAAGATTGCCGCCTCTCGTGGAAGAGAATACCCTTCATGGCAAAGAGAAGCAGAGAGAGAACCCAGTCAAGGTGAAGCAGTTAGAACAACCTGCAGTCAGCAAGACCTCCGAGGAAAGAAGAATTCGTACTCTATCGAGGAAGGGGAGGAGCTTGGAGTCTCGACCTGAATGGAGTCCTTGTCCTAAGAAAAGTATTCATCTGGTCAAGAGTGCTCTCGCAAGCAAGGACCGCGGTGGCCCCCGAAACTCTATGCCCCTTCGGGAACTACAAGGGTTGTGAGTGACGAAAGTTATTCACTGGGGGAGCCGCAGCCCTGTCCCGGGGATCCTCACGCTGATGAATCGGCGTGAAGTTCTCCAAGAAACGAGGGCGATCGCAACTTGAAAAGGCAAGACCCTTGCTGTTTCCGAAGCGTGAAACTCCTGTACCTCTCTCCTTGGAGGTCAACCTTGACAGGTCCCAAGAAACCCTCCTTGGCTTCCTGGTTGTACAGTGAACCCCCGTATTCGCGGGGGATGTGTACCACACTCCCCCGCAAATAGCTAAAATCCGCGAATACTTAAAATCCCTCTAAAAACACTTCAGAACTGCCCATTTTGATAGTTTAAACACAAGACAAACCCTGTAAAAATGCTTATACCTGAGTGTTTTAATAGTTTTATCACAAAAAGTGCATTTATTCATGAAAATTATATGAAAATACAGTAATTAGTGAATATTTCTGTGAAAAATACCGTGAATGGGCGAATTTTCTGCGAATAATGGCTAAATATGTTCCACAGAGAAACCCGCAAATGTGAGTCCGCGAATCATGAGAACGCGAATATGGGGGGTTTACTGTACTACCAGACAATTGGGGGACCGACACCCAAAGTACACCAGGCAGCTGAACTCCAAAGAAAGACAAATTCGTTGGAGCGCTCTCTGTCCGTCTCGCACCTCTCAGAACAACCGAGAGGAAAAGAAAACAAGTGAGGAGAAAGAGTACCCCTACCTGTCCTAAAACAGTTGTAAGTCAAAATGGATGTAAGTCGAACCTTAGAAAGTGACAGACATACTGGGTAAGGCATTATAAAAACCTTTGCTACATAAAGTACCTACATAGTACTATAATGTACAATCATTATTTCAATCTTTTTACCATAATGTACTTCTATTTATGTAACGTATATTATGTACAGATGGGCATAGAAATACGGTTGTAAGTACAAATCGTTGTATGCAGAATAGGTTGTAAGTCAGATGGCACTTGTACTTTTAGTGTTGCTGATGAAGGAGGTGGTATTGTTTAATGTCGGTCAATTATTACTAA
This sequence comes from Macrobrachium rosenbergii, assembly GCF_040412425.1. NCBI lineage: Eukaryota > Metazoa > Arthropoda > Malacostraca > Decapoda > Palaemonidae > Macrobrachium > Macrobrachium rosenbergii. Next base: position 20,763,936 of record NC_089796.1, read on the forward strand.
CCTCATACCTACCCAAGATGCTTGGGGGACCCTTGGGGAACACGGGGTTTTGGTTGGGGGGAAATCGTTAGGAGAAAGACCGGACTGCCATGCTGTTGTTAAGGACTGGTTCCGCACAAGTGTAAGTCATTAGCCTAGGGAGCTACATGTTCAAGAAGGGATTGGCTATGGAAACCTATTTTACAAGGAATTATACTAACCCAGCGTACCCTAACCTAAACTTGCAGGTCGTGTTACTTAGCCAGGTGGCTCCATCCCCAACCCCCAGTGAAACTACACTTTTTACCAAAAGCTCCCCCACAAAAGTTTGCATGCACAATAGTATTCCAGGGTGGCCAGCACACAAAAACATATCAGTTCTGATGTTAATTACAGGGTAAAACTTTTAGTTGCACAGCCTGATTCCCGCCAGTCGCCGACTGGGACAGTTTCCTCATACACAAACATAACCTTTCCTATAATGCTGGGTCCTGACCTAATCAGATTGGTAAAATTTTATAAGTTGCAAATAAGACTAAAGCCAGCCAGTTTTGCACGAAAAACCATTTTGGGTTTTTCACGCAAAAATGACTGGTTACAATTTTGCCCTATTAGCTATGGAGGGGGGGTTATTCTTACCTTATAAGTTGTAAATTTTCTAATATTTTTATTTATCATTTGTGCATAGTGTTTATGGGGTTCAAAATAATGAGAATGAAGAGCTCTTTTCAAAAATGTACGTTACAATTTCATAGTGTGTATTGGCAACTTATTAAATAATACCACCAGGTCTTACCTACCTAACCTGACCTGGCCTGGGAGGCTTTGGCCCCCGGGCCCCCCAAAAAGGCCATAACCTGTCCTGATTGGTGACTGGCAGGAATCAGGCCACCCAAATTAAGTAAGTTGGTAGATCTAAATAGTAGCTCCACGGTGGCCGTTTCCTTCTAACTTGACTTTTTCTAGTTTTGTGTTGCTAATTATGGATTTACCTTCAATTTTTGTCGCACTAATGTAATTAACCTGTAATTAACCCCTGAAGTCCAGCCAACAAGGGGTTTCCATACACGATCTTCACAAGACAGAGCACAGGTGTGTCTGTTTCGAACGGTTCATATTCCGTCCAGCAAGTGCAATAACTTGTTAACGTATGGGTACCGAGGCCCCCCCCGGGCCAGTACTAAACACGGCGAAGGGACATTCCATTTGGCCGACAACAAACAAATGCACCGCCGGTATCAGAAGCGCTGAAAGTGTAGAAAAAATCAGTTTCCAAGATAAAAACAGGCGCGGAGCTAATACTTAGAATTACCATAAAGTTTTACCAATTACAGTCGACTGATAAAAAATAAGAGTCAAGTGTCAATAACCGACCAAAACAATATAGCCTGGGGAAAGTCAATTACCTTGTTGCGGAGCAACCCCAGTTCTACCCCTTTTGTTTACGTTTCTGCCTTCTAAGAATACGATATTTACCATCATTTTCAAAATGTTTCGACGTTCATCCCCAAGGGCCGGGACTAAAACACGGAGCCCATTTCGCACGGAAACTGTTAATTAGGCTATAAAACCGGAGAGGTTAGCCTAGGTTATGACGCACCTCCATATCTGCCACTGATTCATTTTTCATATGTAAGCTAATTTTTTAGGATGGTCAAATACTGTTGGATATATCTTAATGGTGGGGGGGAGAATTCCAGTTCTGCCGACTGTAAGCCTAAGCCACGTTAGGCCTAGTACTTAAGGTTTCTCTACTAACTAGAAAAGCATAAAGCAATTGCATGACAAGAGGGCGTATGCAGAACCCCAGGTGTGCTAACAATAAGCTACTACACACACTCTCATTACATATATTTCATGACACCAAGATGTTCTCGGACGTGGTGCGTCGATCACAATCTCTTCCCAAACACTAGCTGTGACCTCCTCATGGAGACCTTAGCAAATCACGAAATTTCACTTAAAACACTTCCACAAGACAATTACCTTTCTTAACCTTTCGATAAGGACTGCCTTGACACCATTTTTATCCAACCCGCGTTTCTCTAACTCTGTTTTTAGATCAACGACGCGCAAATCTTCCACTTTTCTCCCTCTAACTTCGGACGCCATTTTCACAGATGACGACACAAGGGTTGATCACCGAAGCTCGATCAGCAATGTTGCCAGAAGCCCCAAGGCAGCGTTTTCAAATTTGCTTCCCAAAATTTTGCTATTTTTTTTTATTTTAAATCAATCTATGTAATAAAAGGGTATTATGAATATATTCGGAGGATGGAACGGTTGTACACAATTATGTTGGCCGTAAATTTCTAAGAAAGGTAATAAAATATGGGTTTTTCGGCCTCGTGCGTTGGAAATGACATCAGAAATAGTACCTTTGACCAAGTCCCACCGCTCTACATTACTGACGAGCGTATGAAAAATACATTTTACGACTATGGAAATTAACCGCCAACACCGTCCTAGGCTAGGTTTTGTTGGGTTATATTAGGTCTTATCACGGTCTTGGACCGTGGGCCTTATCCTCACTGATGTATTCTTTAGGGGAACTTTAAATGTATGATGTAAAACGACATTTTATGACATTTTTGTTTGGAGTTAGTCTTGTTTATCTAACTTCAAAAGAAGTCATGAAATGTAGGTTTTACACCGTACATAAACATCACATCAGAAATCACATCAGAGAAGGTAAGACCTATAACAAAACCTTATTGAACCTAACAGACTCTGGCGGTCAATAAGTTCCAAGGTCGTATTTTTTCACAGTACGGTTGTTATTACATCAGAAATAGCAGTCACGTGCTTTTATATTTAGGGTTGGAATGAAAAAGAATGGCTGAGTCTGGATCAGAGTGAAGGTATATTCGGACATGGACTCATATACAGTAGTTCTGGTCGGTTGGATTGAAAAAAAAAAAAACAATAGACCTAATTGGTGTGACCCACGGTCAATATACCTAGACCATGGCGTGACCTAGGTCGACCGGACATGCGATTACTGGGGTTTAACTTACCGTAACCGAGTATTTGGCGAGAGGAAATTTTTGGATGCCTTAGAACACGCCAAACAACTATTATTCTACGAGAAAAATCATAGTAGAACAAGTGAATGACAAAAGGATGGCGTCTAATTTCAAAGAAAATTTGGATAAGGTATATTTTACTATAAGGCTGACTTGCAGTTTAAGACTTTGGCAGAACCCAGTGGAAATGATTGGGCCAGCAAATAATGGTTTGCTAACTTCGGTGGTAGGATTTAATTTACCCTAGAAATGACGTATATTTTGACAGAGCATTAAAGTTCAAAAACAATTATATAGGAAATGTTCGATTATATAAATGCTAACTGAATTTGTAACCCGTGAACAAAAGGTTGGTTTGGTCGACAGACGATGGATGATTACCGCTTGTGGAACGAACATACCAACCTATTTTTTTCTGTATGTGATTATAAGCGTATTGTTTGGAAAACAGTGACATCTGTACGTGCGATTGCACTAACGTAAACTGGGCAGGAGAGACGGAAAGTGTGGACCGTTCTACAAAGTATTTTTTTTTTTTTTTACAGATGATACTGATTTACTATAGAGGGGAATGAAGTGCCCTGCAGGCAGAAAATAAAGTATAGTGTTAAAGAAGGCCTGTCAAAAGCCTGTGCTCTTGGGGATGCCAAAGGCCTTTTTCCATTTAGTTTTGAACACTAACTTCATTGAAAGTCTTTTAAAACATTTATCTTTGCACAGCATAAGGTTTGGTCGTGTAAATAGTGTTTTAATTAGCCTTTCAAACGTCACAGATCATTGTTAGAGTACAGTAAAAAAGACGTTCATATTATATATATATATATATATATATATATATATATATATATATATATATATATATATATATATATATATATATATATATATGTGTGTGTGTGTGTGTGTGTGTGTGTGTGTGTGTGTGTGTGTGTATGTATGTGTGTGTTTTGTGTGTGTGCGTGTGCGTGTGTGTATGCATATGTGTATGGGTATGTGTGTGTGAGTTGTTTCAATGAAGTGGAGCACAATGATTTTTTGTCGCTTGTACAATTTTGTGTGACTTGCAAATTTTAACATAATGAAAGATGAAGAATAGTTGCAAGTTAATTTTTACTTGGTGCTTTCAACCAGGTAAGCCTCGCACCCTTAACACTAAAGGGTACATAAAAAAAATACCTACTACATAGTCCTACTTTCTAAAAACACTGTACCGAAATAGAACATGGTCTTATGTAAACAGCTCAGAGAAACCAAAATAAATAAATGATTAGAGAAAATTTTGATAAACACATTGGCAACAAACAATGGGACCAAAGGCACGAGATCGCACCCTACCCATGCAAGCGATATAAGCAAGATATGGTAACAATGATTCTTGGTTCCCGGATGGAGGTGTTGTTTGCAGTGCAGTATCGTACAAGAAGGAAAAAAATTCTTGTGTAAAAGTAGTAACATGGCAATGATTCTACTGTAATCTGAATTTAAGTGATGTGTATGTAATGAAACTATATTTAATAGCTAAATTAAGTATTATATTAGAGCTTATACGCTTTATGCATCTATAAACATTTATAAACATTTGTAAACTATGTAACGCTCCCTTGTTATGATCAAACACTTGGCTTCGGCACCGACACTTGCTAATCGATTTGTTGACACATCTGCGTTAAAACACGTGACAACTATCGTCATGAAAATGGAATTTTTGTCTTTTTTTTCTATTTGTACAACATGTGTGATCCACTCCGTCATTTCAGAGCGCGAAAGCTTACCGTTGACTTATTTTTTAAGCTAGCATACTTTCTTTACTGGCCTTCATTATTGTTATTTTCATATCGTCGCTGTCTTTGCTGTCGCTTGAATGCTAAAGAACGTTTAACAGCATTCGACTTTTATACGTCGAAGCTGTTAATTTTGCTGTACCTTAAAATTCCACACAAAAGTCACTGAGAACAAGTGCTGTACCTTGATGTTGCTGTAATAGGCATCATAATTATCAAACCTTACAGTGGTTATGAAACATCTCATCAACTATGTGGGCCGCGAGAATTTGACATCTCTGGCGAGGCCGGATCGATATGGGTGTGTTCCAAACCCATTGCACTTTTGTCAAATCACTAAATTTATACTGGTACTTGGGTAAGTAGTCGACAGCAGAAAATCTGAACTGTCATAGAACACAGCACATAAGTCAGCTGAAAATCAGAAGAGTAATACTTACGAGAAAATGCCTACATGACTCGGAAAGTCTTATATGTTACTTCAGCGTTCATATACACACTACGTTAAAAAAATCATTCTTCTCCCATGAGGTGACCTATAATGCTGTGTGCTCGTCACTCACACCATCTCATATGCAAATTCAAACGTGCTTCAGAGTTCAAATTTCTTCTCTCTCTTTGACTTACCAGTTACATCTACACAAACTCTCAAATAGCACAAGGATGCGGAGACCCACCGCCTGCCTTCGGAATGTGCAATCAAAGTGATCGTTATGACCGAGGTCTAAAGGTTTTTTAACCTATAGACTGTGATTAGGACATGGTGGTACAGCTCTAGGGTTGAGCTTGCTACGTTTGGGGAACATTCCCAATCTTGACATTCAAGAAAGCCATAGTCTTATTGTCATCCTTTTCAGCTGTGAATTGAACCGAAGTATCAGCCCATTCAAAAGTGTTGATATTATCAGGTAAAATGGAATTAGCCAGCCTACTTTCATAAAAATTCTTGTAAATGTTATAAAGAACTGGTTAAAGGCAATTTCGCACTGCATAATAAATTTGTCTAAAATATTTATCGTTGAAATAAAGCAGGTGTCTAAGCAAAGTGTAATTAACCATAAAATGATACTGACTGGTAGAGTAAAGTTATATCTCTCAAGTTCATATTTCAAAAAATCTAGAAAGTCATCAGCAAGTACACAGGTAAATAAGCTGGTTACGTCGAAACTAAGCACAATTTCGTCGCCCTTATTAACATAATCGACAGAATTAATTATATATGATTTAGAAATTGTGGATATTAACATTTGTAACATTGAGACTAGTAAATTGGACAATGGACGTGTGACACTACCGCCTGGGCTGATTAAAGGTCTCATAGGATAACTGGGTTCATGGGTCTACATTACCGGATAAATAGGGAAGACATGTATTATATGAACGAAACTAGTTATTAACCCTACTAGATTAGATACAAAAGGTTCATATGTAGCATCGCTTAACAAATCATTCATCTTACTTATATAACCTCCTTTCTCGAGAATGACAGTAACACTGAGGTAGATACAAAAACTTTCTGTAACGCTGTTGTTAATGGCATTGATTATCTGATCCGCAGCGATGCTGTTTGTTGGCAACAGTTTTTTGCTGTGTCATGCAGAAAACTAATCACACCCATAAGGAATCTTGTAAAATAATCATTCCTATGAAAATGATCTTTCGAGCGGAGCTGGAGGAATAATTACAGGACTCTCATTAAGCAAATGCATTTTTAACTATTTTCCCAAGATATTCAATGTAGCTCTAAAATCTTTTGCAGATGATAGTCTATGGGAAAAAAGCACGTTAAAAGAAGAAGAAGAAGTCTATATATAGACTATCATTTGAAATGATTTTAGAGCTACATTGAATATCTTGGGAAAATTGTTAAAAATGCATTTGCTTAATGTGAGCCCTGTAAATTATTCCTTCAGCTCCGCTCGAAAGATCATTTTCATAGGAATGATTATTTTACAAGATTCCTTATGGGTGTGATAAGCTTTCTATATGACACAGCAAAAAACTATTGCCAATGGACAGCATCGCTGCGGATCAGATAACGCCATTAGCAACAACGTTAGAGAAAGTTTTTATCTAATTCAGTGGTCTAAATCAAAGTTTATGCAAAAGTAGTATTTCGATCAACAAAAATTTAATCGAAAAAACATGCATCCAATATAGTGAAAACAATAACTTTATTACTAGCATCGGTTTAATCAAGACAGACCCGTTCTTTCTTCATATTACGAATACCAGCTCAGTTATTTGATACACCGACTCAGGTTTGCACACAATTACCTATTTAGCCTCATTGGATTGTTACTCTTTCTATTTGGCGAACGGTGTATTAAACAATAGTGTATTTTATGATATCTTGTAATAGCTGTAAACACCATTTACAATTTACTTATTTTTATTTTATGCAAAACTTCTAGTCATATGTAAACATATGTCGGGTGTCCATTTTTCTTTAACTGTTTGGTCATTAAAGTTCCCCGAATGAGGCCTGATGGAGAGGGAAAATGCTGGGACAAATTCAACTTAAAATCTGCATTGCCTATTTTCTTTTGCTCTTCCACTTTCGGTAGAGTACATCGATATATTTGATTTTCGTGAATGAGAATACAAATGAACCCATGAAGGGAGAAAGGTACAGCTGATGCTTACCGGCTGGCTGTCTTCTGCAACTGCTTCAGCTAGCGCAAAGAAGAATCTCTGCACTAGTGAACCGAAGTCCTTGAGTGAATCTGATCTTTACACACTTGAAGCACTAACTTCATTTTACCTCCTTTTTTTCCAGAGGTTTTTAGGAGACTTCTCTTCATTTACTAAGACTTTTATTACTTTTATGTCACTTTCTGATTATCAATTATGCACAAGAGATCAGATTTACCTCATAATGTTAGACAGAGAAGGAAAGAAAATCGAGATGGACAAATAACAAACAGGGTCATGCAACAACGGCGTAAAAAGTCAATGAAAAATGCCTAGCATAATACTATGCAGCAGCTAAAGCATAACCCAAACTATTTGATGTAAAGAAAACAAGAAATGGAAAAAATTAAATAATAAAACTAAGAATAAAATGCAAGGCCAAAATTTAAATGAAACTTGTTACCAGAATATTAAGCGAATGACAACACGGAGCTGACTTCATCGATGACCACTGAGGAATGAAACAATCCATACTCACTTAAAAAAAAATACTCATATACTATTTTTTTTTTTTTTTTGTACTTTACCAACACAAACAAACAACATTAAATTCCAAGGAGAACAATAGCTAGCATTACAAAAGATGACGCAAAATAATCTTAAATGAACGCAACAGGTTTTCAAAGTACTCGGCTAATCTCGCTCTCAAATCTCTATATCCCTTTCATAAAGGGTTTACGTTTTGGAGTTTCTATGCGAAGTTTTAGTGATATGCCAAACTTGCTTATATATAAGGTAGTCTCCCATTAAGGTTTAAGGGTGTGCTCTGGCTAACTTCTAAGAGACAGGCCTATTAACGAGATGACAGCTCTTATTTCACTGGAGTTCTCTTTTGTCGTTTCAACAGCTGCAGCTGAATTGGGGTTATTCTGGTGCTTAATCGGGTTAGTCGCAGTTCATTTATTTATTCAGAAGCAATGTCAAGGTATACAACATACCTTGGGGAGAAGTCGGTCTAAATGTACGGATCAAGGCTAGGGGTTAACAAAGTTAGTTGGAACTGAGAGTTGGCTGAAATCACTTCAGGGACAGCGAATACTTAGAACAAAGAAAATTAACAGTTGAATGGCGAGACCATTAGGCCTTAACGGTTGAAAGTCTGCCGACTCATGGTTGGACTACGTTAAATTAAGGGCACTTAATAAAATTTGGAATGGAATAAGGACAACAGAATGAGATAAGAAATCAACAAGTAATATATGCGCCGAAGTTTCTTCGGCGCAATCGAGTATTCTGTAGTGTATGAAACTCTCAGCCACGGCCCATGAAACTTTCAGCCTGCCATGGTAGCCTGTGATGTTGCGGTGCCAGATGAACGATCATGGCTAACTTTAACTTTAGATAAAATAAAATAAAAAACTACTGAGGCTAGAGGGCAGTAATTTGGTATGTTTGGTGATTGGAGGGTGGATGATTCAACATGCCAATTTTCAGCCGTCTAGCCTCAGTAGTTTTTAAGATCTGAGGGCGGACAGAAAAAGTGCAGACAGACAGACAAAACCATCTCAATAGATTTATTTTACAGAAAACTAAAACGAGACACCATACATAGAATATGAAACATATGGCATAGTGACTGAGATGCTTACATTCCAAATTCCAACAGAAAACGGAATTTCGAGGCATAGCAACTAAAAAATAAATCCCTGATTGCTATTATTCCTATTTAGGGCTACAGCCTACCTGTATTTATATTTATCTTCAACAATTGTACTTTGCAGAATCAATAATTTCATACACCTTCACAAAAGGCTCACCAGCAGCATGTCTAACTCACCTAAACTCACTCTCTCGCTACCTCTTCCAGTCCATCTGTATGTCACTTTCTACTAAGGGATTCAGAACCGATGAAACACGGTTTTTTGGCAACAACTTTTTACCAAAGCATCGGATAAAGCTGAAAGTTGGCAAGTGTATATTTTAACCCTACCTAATTTTTGCAAATATTATTTAGAGCCTAAATTCGATAGTTTTGATGTTTATAGAATAAAATGAAGTCACCGATGCCAGGGCCGAGAAAATCACTGACAAGGATCCTAAAACAATTCGTGACGTAAACATAATATGACGTCATAAGGCTCCGCCCATCCACCAGGTAGGCGGTGAATGGATATGCTTACACAATTTAGGCTTCGACAAATTCGATAATGGCAAGTAGGATATGGAATTGTCCCCGTGGTTGCAAGACTGCATTTGTGCTACGGCTTGCCACTTTGTATTGAAGCGAGAAGACTGTGGCAAGATTTACTCTAGTGTGAATAGGTAATTATTTCTATAGTGGGTAATGGTTACTTGGCCACACTAAAAGTGCGGGCAGGAGCTGTTAGACAACACGTCATTTTCTGGAAGAGTACTGGGAATCAGACTGTTCAGACATTATCCATGAGAGCGTGGAACCAGTCATCATTGATTTCGCTGGCGACGATGAAAACGTGGATGATGACCTCCTCGAGAGTGACGACGACGAAGACATTTTGTAAATAAATTGTGTATAGTGTTAGGCGTTTTATTTGTACCTCTAAGACATATTTATTAAAACACAATGATTATAACAATATGTTCCTCATTCAAACTGATTTCAATATATTTTCCTTTCCATGCATATCAATATAAATCGTGTTACATTTGATTGATATTAAGCAGGTAAATAATAGCTTGCCCTCAAAATCTTCACTCCTACCATTACCTTTTATTTGCAGCGAGTATACGAGCGCTGTTCAGGTTGCTATATGATACAAATAAAAAAACAAGAAAAATAACAATGAGTTACATTAACTGAAATAAAACAATGGCGTTGACTTTACAACTCTAACAATTGAGGGAAATGAGGTATCATTGCTTTTCATTTAAATTTACTTCTAGTGACCGCTCTGATATGCTGCAAACAGAAGGCTATAGTGTCGAAACCCGAGATAAACAAATGGATTATCTTTTGTATTCCCGCCCTGAACAGATGCAGATCTAACAAATGAGCTATAGACTGGTTCATTATGTGGATGAACTACTTGCACTGAATTATTTGTAAAGTAGAAACATTACGAATATCAAGAAAATGGAAGAAATCCAAGCTAACAACTTAGTCCTAACAACTGCTGTGGAAGTTGCAATGAAACCTCACAAAATAATAATAATAATAATAATAATAATAATAATAATAATAATAATAATAATAATAATAATAATAAAATTATTGAGAATGATAGTGCTATCAAGGACGATGACAAATCCTGCTCGCCATCATTGATATCGCTGAAGCCTTGTATGGGCATTAAAAGGCCAAGAGGGGAGACAAGGTCTGTCTAATTGATGTCGTTGCCTCCTGCCTGGAGTAACTATGTAGGCGATGACATATCTTCGAGTACATGCTCATTGCGGCAATTCACCTGCTGATGCAATAAGGAAGTAGACAAAGCTCCACCTACATGGGGATATTTGGGGGAAAGTGAGCAAACCTTCCCTTTCTCTTGGCCTTGGGTGCAAATATCAATTAGTGAATATGCCATCGCCATAGTAGAGCCACAGTGAAGAGACGTTTTCCCCATATGTAAACTTCTCTTCACTGTGGTGGAGCCTTATGACGTTATAGGTTTAACGTCATTATTGTGTTCAAAACCCTTACCTGCGATTTTGATGGCTCTGGCATAGAAACCCACTTTTACTCTGGTAAGTACCAGAACTATTGAACTTAGGTAGTAAATAACACTTGCAACAATTAGGTAGGGTTATAAAATATACACTTGCCAACTTTCACCTTTATCCGATGCTTTGATAAAAAGGTGTTGCCGAAAAACCGTGTTTCATCGGCTCTGAATCCCTTAGTAGGTGTCCTCTATTCCTTCGAATATTGCAGGGTCTGTGAAAAGAGAGGGAGAGAGAGAGAGAGATTTTACAGTCTTTTCATGTTATATCGCGATTTCGTTATGCCATAATAAATCACTATGATGCCGGAAGAGCTGGAGGCCCCAGCAGCTGATGTAAACAATACGATGTCGGTGTTCCTTTTCATCGGCTTTGATCAGAGGGAGGGATACACAGAGCACATTTTGGACATCAGTTATTATTATTCAGGGCGAGTACACGGCCATGAGGAATAAATAAAAACCCAGCAGAATAGAAGTCATTTCCTGGAACAAGAGAAAAATATGGTGTGGAGAAATATACACTAATTTCATATGCATGTTCGTATACTGTATGTTGGGTTGGGAGGTGGGTTCGTTGTTTAGACTTCCCGCCATTCAGCCCTGGGTAAGTTTCTCTTATTACTGGTCCCGAGAGAGAGAGAGAGAGAGAGAGAGAGAGAGAGAGAGAGAGAGAGAGAGAGAGAGAGAAAGAGAGATGGGTATTATTTAGCACACAAAGACGGAACTATGGAGATGGAAGGAGAGATTTTGATTTTAATGGACTAAAGACCAGATTGGAGAGAGAGAGGGTATTTAGCAAACAGACTAACTATATGGTGTGCAGAATGAAAGCGCCTTCGTCTAAGTTTCAGGGAATAGGGTCGGAATCTGGCTTCTCAAACTTTTCTTATATTGCCTTCAATATTGTTTTTATTGTTTAAACACGTTTGCAAGAATGATATTCCGTCAATCCAGCTTTGTTTCACTGAAGACAGGAAGTCATGGCAAGGAATGAATCAAAACCGTACAGCTCACCAGTTTGTGTACACTCTATTCAAGATTATTATTATTATTATTATATTATTAATATTATTATTATTATTATTATTATTATTATTATTATTATTATTATTATTATTCAGACGATGAACCCTATTTATATGAAACAAGCTTACAGGGGCCATCGACTTGAAATTCAAGCTTTCAAAAAACATGGTGTTTATCAGGAAGAAGTAACAGAAGGTATTAGAAATAAAGATTACTTGTTAGAAAATAAAAAAAAATATTGAACAAATTAATAAATGAATAAATAGATAAGAATTTAAGCAAAACATAAGAATTGTTTTAGGGTACTAATGCACTGCATCTTCGTTTTGACCATTCCAATTGCACAAAATCCTCAGGGAGACTGATCCACAGTCCAACGGTGTGAGGAATAAAGGACCCCTGGAACTGAGAAATTCGACAGCGAGGCACATTAACTGCATACTGGTGCAGCTGTTCAGCAAATCTGGTAGCTCTCGGTAGGAAAAGGGGGACCAAGGATCAATTGTGAATGTAAAAGAGAATACAACTAATAAAAAATTGACAAAAAATAGACCATCCGTCGATGAACACACGGCTGTATCACGGGACACATGAACTCCTTGCACTTCCTGATGGTAATTTTATTTAGCGTTTCATACAACAAAAGCAGTAATTGTTACAAAATCTTCAATATTCTATAGTCAAAACATAATATAATGGATATCCTTCCACCTTAAGTGACTTCACGCAAGACTGCTCCAGTTAACCAGGCAGAACTGAAGGTTCTTTGCATAGTCGCAGAATCAATTAACAGCAGCTGTCCGGCTGCATTACTCTGTAAGAGCCCGTCGCCGTCGCTTCCAAACATGTGTGTGGTCGTCAATCGTCATCCATCGGAGTAGACAAGACAAAATAAGAGCATTTCGTTTTCTTTCTCTGACGGAACGCGACTTCAACCATACAATATTTCCGTCTGTTTCTCCCAAACCATTGTTGTTTTGATGTATGTACAATCACCACTACTTGCATTGCCATGCAGGCATTCTAATCATGTACTCATAATGTTCCAACGAATCTCCTGTATCAAACGTTTCTGTTTGTGAAGACGCCAAACGCCTCTCCATTTCACATATATTATGCTACCGCATTGTATTCATTAATCTGTCTCGAATCTCATGCAATTGGCCATATGTAGAATTTCCTGGCCTTTCCATTGATGTATGTTCTAACACTGTACGTTTATGTCTATCAATATCGCCATCTGTTTGTCTGCCGACAAACACAGATGTCTGAATCTTTTACCTCTGTTTTCACCTGTCTGTGTGTAGATGCTACTTTACCGCTCGCACACGTCAATAACATCTCCGCAGATTCTGTACATAAAAGTTTACGGGCTGCTCTAGGAGCAACAGCCCGTGCTGGCACAAGGCCAGCTAAACCTGAAACAACACGCACATAATCTCAGTAAGGAACTACCAATAAACCAGTCAACACCCAGCCAGTATGTCACTCAATCTCCTGTCCTTACAACTCTCTGCCTTTTGCTGTATTTGTTCCCATCTGGTCTCTTCCTACCCAGCTGTCGATCAATAACTTGGCTTAGTTCCAGTTGTCTCCTCTCATTTAAGTGTAAGGCGTCCGGTTTAGCCCACAAGTCTGGAAATTACTCTTTGCCTGAATTCTTTTAAATATAATAATAATAATTTATGGTGTGCATATGTTCAATTGTTCACATGTATTTTTTTTTATCTTTTGCGCTTTAATTATGCTCACTTTGTGGTTTTAAGACCATAGGTCCACACGAAACCTTTTATATTCCTTTTAACAATCTATTAAGTGCAAGATACCGTGATAACTTTAAATCCGGCTTAATTTAAACCAACCACTTTTTAACTGAGGCGTTCTAGTCTGTGGGTGTCTGCTTAACGAGGCAGTTCAAATTAAAATACTCAAACAAAACAGAGTATAACGCCTTAATTTCTCTTTGAAATACAGCACAATATCAGTGTATTTTAATCACTGGATTTTTCCACTATAAGACAGTGGTGGATCTAGAAATCTTTCATTGGGAATACTTAGATTATCATATATATATATATATATATATATATATATATATATATATATATATATTATATATATATATATATATATATATATGCTATATATATATATATATACACACACATAAATAATCAACACATAATCACGTGTGGAATAGAAATAAATCTCTGACTCACATCAGGATCGAAGTGTCTTCTTTCAGTTGAAAGGCAGGAATACCCACTATGCCATACACGTTATGACCTTGCATGGCTAGTAGGCCAGCGCTGGCCTTTCAACTGAAAGACCTGGGCTTGATCCTGATGTAAGGTCAGAGATTTATACAGCAAGGGCATCAGATCGCCTCTCCTTTCTTGTGTTTCGTTCTTCATACGTACATTAATCACGTCATATATGTTACTTGTTGATATTTCAGATTCTTTATGTATCTCATTGTATACATCATTGTACGGCCTGTCCGCCGATATATGTACCTGCCTTCTACATGTTCTGTACCGTATTATATGTCTTTTTATGCCTGTTGACAAACACAACCTCTGTATAGACGCAGTGGTGGGTCTCAGGTCGCCCACTACCTTTCCGTCCGCTTTCTGTATTATAAATACCTGTCGAGAATAATAAAGGATCAGTCTTTCACTTCTGACATTTCTTGAATCTCCCCCTGGCTTGACACGCAACCAGACGAGGTCACATACGCGGCCTTGAAAGATAAACTGATGCAATCTTACTCCATGCCCGTGACTGAGACAGCGCAGCGCGCACTCGACCTATTATCCCAGCCCCTCGGAGAAGCATCACCCAGGGAAGCCTGGGATGAACTATGGGGCTTGGTAACACTGCCAGGCTGCGACGAAAACGGGAGGAGAAGGACGGTAGATTTAACAAAAGTAATCTTCCTTCGGCACCTCCTGCAGGAAATTAGGCGCCAGATAAGGGATGCAGACGCCCTCAACATGGGCGCCTTGGTCGACGACGCCCAGAAAATACACGAGGCCACCAAGGCCTCGAAAAACGCGGCTGCCCTTGCAACTGCCGCCCTGGGAGCCTGCAGCCTGACGGAGGAGAACGACGACGACGACGACGACGGAGACATTAACGCCGTTTACAGGAAGAAGACACCATTCAAGGAGCACAGTGCATGGTCAAACCCGGCACGGTGCTTCTTCTGCAGAAAGTTCGGAACCACTGCCAGAAACTGCAAGCCTCCCTGTTCCTTCATAAAAAACGACAAAAGCGGCCACAAGTAACAGCTGTGGCCAGGAAATCCAACTCTCCCCAACCAGCAGGTTTCTTCATCAGAGACGAAATTTCCGAACGGCGCCTGCTGGTAGATATGGTGGCAATGCAGATGGTTTTCCCACCATCCAGGGAAGGTTTAGAAAAGATACCTGACTCGACATCCGCCCTCATAGCAGCAAACGGAATTCCCATCCCCACGTATTGCACGACGACCTGGACTATCTCAATTCTGGGACGCAGATACCACTGGCCTTTCGTCATCACAGATGTAAAGTTCCCCCTGCCGGGCGCAGTTTTCCTAGGACACCACAGACTTCTAGTCGACGTCGCAAGACAACACCTCCTTGACACAGGAACCTGCCACTCCCGTCAGCCCTCCACTGGACCTGGAATGCCCACCATGTGCTCCACAGCCCCCAATGGCTACACGTCCCTCCTACAGGAGTTCCCAGACATATTCAAACCAGAGCTATGCCAGTCACCTGGGGCTTCAGCAAAGCACAGCATCTTCCATCACATCACCACGACAGACCCACCAACCCATGCCAAGCTCTGACGATTGTCTCCCCAGAAGTTACAAGACCGCCATCATCATGCCCTTCGGGAGCTACACATTTTCCTATTCCATCTTCGGTCTCAGGAACGCAGGTGCCACATTCCAGCGCCTAATGGACACCATCTTGGGGGATCTACCTTTCTGCATCTGCTACGTTGACAACATTCTCATCTTCTCCAGGTACCCAGAGGAACATCTTCACCACGTCTGCGCCATCCTGAAACGTCTGCAGGTCAGGTCGACAAGTGCAGCTTTGGGAAAGAAAATGTGGACTTCCTCGGCCACAAGATTTCCCTGGCAGGAGTGCACCCCATGGCCTCTAAATTAAAAGCTATAGAGAACTTCCCAAAACCACAAACCATCAAGGCCCTTCAGGAGTTTCTCAGGATGATAAACTAATACTGACGTTTCATTCCAGACATCACCCTCACTATGTACCCCCTGACGTCAATCCTGAAGGGCAAACCGAAAACACTGACCTGGGAGGCTCCGCAGCAGCAACAAAGAGAGCCCTCTCCAGTGCCACTACCTTAACTCACCACAACCTCACTGCTGCCCTCAGGTTGACAACGGATGCCAGCAACATAGTACTCGAGCAGCTAGTGAACGGTACCCCCAAGCCCTTGGCCTTCTTCAGCCACAAGTTTTTGCCAGCAGAGACCCGCTACAGTCCCTTTGACAGAGAGCTGCTGGCTATCTACCAGGCCGTGCGACACTTCAAGTACCTCCGAGATGGCCCACCCCACCACCGGAGCCCTGGATGCCTCCTCCAGGAAACCTGAAGCCGCCCACACACTCGTACTGGACGAGCTGACCAACGAAGGACCAGCCAACGTCATCCTTCAGCCTGACTACCAAGGATCAGCCGCCGTCATCCTTCAGCCCTCGAGCTGGCCACCGAAGGATCATCCGATGTCATCCTTCAACCCGCTCCTGTCCTCCTTGAGCTCCTGCCGGCCGGCGCAGCCCTTCAGACTCCTACCCGCCCCTAGCCCAAGCCCACAACTATTGTCGGCAAGACAATTTCCACATTGATGCCTCACTTGGGGAGGGGGGGAGTATTGTAAGAGCCCGTCACCGTCTCTTCCAGGCACAACCGCACAGCACCCTCCGCCTGAGCAGTCGTCTCCGCAGCCAGGCCAATTAATCAGACGTTACCCACGTCTTGGGGGAGAGTATTTGTAAGAGCTCAACACCGTCTCTTCCAAACGCGTGTGTGTTCGTCAATCGTCATCCATCGAGTGAACAAGACAAAACAAGAGCATCTTGTTTCTTTCTCTAACAGAGCAATTAACTACCATACAATGTTCCGTCTGTTTCTCCCTAACCATTGTTGTCTTGAGTTATGTACAATCACCACTACTTGCATTTGCCATTGGCATTCTAATCATATAATCATAATGTTTCACTGAATCTTCTGTATCAAACTGTATGTATGTTTGTTTGTGAAGACGACAAACATCTCGCCATTTCATATATTATGCTACTGCATTGTATTCATTAATCTGTCTTGAATCTCATGCAATTGGCCACATGTGGAATTTCCTGGCCTATCCATTGATGTATGTTTCATCACTGTATGTTAATCATGTCTCTTGATATCGCCATCTGTTTGTCCGCCGACAAACATGCCCGAATCTGTACCTGTCTGTGTGTAGACGCTACTTTACCGCTCGCACATGTCAATAACATCTTCGAAGATTCTGTACATTTATCTCAGTAAGGAACTACCAATAAACCAGTAAACACCCAGCCAGTGTGTCACTCAATCCCCAGTCCTTACAAAGTTAGCCATAATCATGCTTCTGGCAATGGTATAGGACAGGCCACCACTGGGTCGTGGGTAAAGTTTCATGGGACGCGGCTCATACAGCCTTATACAGAGACCACTGAAAGATAGATCTATTTTCGGTGGCATTGCCTATACGCTGTACAGAAAACTCGGTTGCGCCAAAGAAACTTCGGCGCATTTTTTACTTGTTTTCAGTATACATGCAATGCTCATTGCGGGTCATACGTGTTGTAAGGAATTATAAATGTAATAGGAAGGGAACTGTGAATAAAAACCCCGCCATGTATTTAACATGAATATCTCTTGAAACAGTAAGCGATGTTATACTCTTTAATATCATAGTTTGATAATACCACACTCTAGAAACTGTTGTATTGATACGATGAATTTTTTTGTTTTCAAAGAAAATAAAATGGTATGGATTTGGGCCAGCTTCAAGAGTCCTGTTGCTGTTTCAGGCCTAGTTGAGCATCTGGTGGTTCCCCCAAACCACCAGCGCTCTCTAGGCCTTCATCTTTCATTCCGTTGTGATAGGGATTTGCTCCAGCTTCGAGAGTCCTGTTGCTGTTTCAGGCTTAGTTGAGCATCTGGCGGCTCCCCCAAACCGCCAGTGCTCTCTAGGCCTTCATCGTTCGCTCCGTTGTGGTATGGATTTGGTCCAGCTTTGAGAGTCCTGTTGCTGTTTCGGGCCTAGCTGAGCATCTGGCAGTTCCCCCAAACTGCCAGCACTCTCTAGGCCTTCATCGTTCGCTCCGTTGTGATAGGGATTTGTTCCAGCTTCGAGAGTACTGTTGCTGTTTCAGGACTAGTTGAGCATCTGGCGGTTCCCCCAAACCGCCAGCTCTCTCTAGGCCTTCATCGTTCGCTCCGTCGTGGTGTGGATTTGGTCCAGCTTCAAGAGTTCTGTTCCTATTTCAGGCATAGTTGAGCATCTGTCAGTTCCCCCAAACCGCCAGCGCTCTCTAGGCCTTCATCGTTCGCTCCGTCGTGGTGTGGATTTGGTCCAGCTTCGAGAGTCCTGTTCCTGTTTCAGGCCTAGTTGAGCATCTGGTGGTTCCCCCAAACCGCCAGCGCTCTCTAGGCCTTCATCGTTTGCTCCGTTGTGGTGTGGATTTGGTCCAGCTTCGAGAGTCCTGTTCCTGTTTCAGGCCTAGTTGAGCATCTAGCAGTTCCCCCAAACCGCCAGCACTCTCTAGGCCTTCATCGTTCACTCTGCCGTGGTGTGGATTTGGTCCAGCTTCGAAAGTCCTGTTCCTGTTTCAGGCCTAGTTGAGCATCTGGTGTGGATTTGGTCCACCTTCGAGAGTCCTGTTCCTGTTTCAGGCCTAGTTGAGCATCTGGTAGTTCCCCCAAACCGCCAGCGTTCTCTAGGCCTTCATCGTTCGCTCCGCCATGGTGTGGATTTTTCAAGCCTTGAGAGTCCTGTTCCTGTTTCAGGCCTAATTGAGCATCTGGTAGTTCCCCCCAAACCACCAGCGCTCTCTAGGCCTTCATCGTTCACTCTGCCGTGGTGTGTATTTGGTCGAGCTTCAAGAGTCCTGTTCCTGTTTCAGGCCTAGTTGAGCATCTGGTGGTTCCCTCAAACCACCAGCGCTCTCTAAGCCTTCATTGTTCGCTCCGCTGTGATGTGGATTTGGTCCAGCTTCGAGAGTCCTGTTCCTGTTTCATGCTTAGTTGAGCATCTGGCGTGGATTTGGTCCACATTCGAGAGTCCTGTTCCAGTTTCAGACCTAGTTGAGCATCTGGCAGTTCCCCAAAACCGCCAGCGCTCTCTAGGCCTTTGTAAGAGGTGCAAAAGAAACGAGCAGGTAAAAGTTACTGCTGGTTTATTACAGATTCAGGCAGTTTATATAGCAGCCGATTGGTGCCAAGCCGCGGAAGACAATGACATTGAGCATGACCTGAGGTAAAAAACAATTAACAATAATATCGGCGAACAAGTACAATTTACAATAAAAACATACAAAACTCCAATATGGATACAGTCTTGATGCCCCTGCGAATAAAGAAACATAACGATACATAATTTATGACAGTTGGACAAATACATATAAAAGTTGAAATGGTAGAAAGCGCTGACCTGGCACGTTAGGCGTGACGAATTGAGTGCGAAGAAAGGGAAGTCACCAAAAAACTTGCTCGGAGACTTAATTAATGACGCCCTGGTTAGCACTCCGCTGAGCGCCATGTGGTGACTTTACACCTTCATCGTTCGCTCCGCCATGGTGTGGATTTGGTCGAGCTTCGAGAGTCCTGTTCCTGTTTCAGGCCTAGTTGAGCATCTGGCGGTTCCCCCAAACCGCCAGTGCTCTCTAGGCCTTCATCATTTGCTCCGTCATGGTGTGGATTTGGCCCAGCCTTGAGAGTCCTGTTCCTGTTTCAGGCCTAGTTCAGCACCTGGCAGTTCCCCCAAACCGCCAGTGCTCTCTAGGCCTTCATCGTTCACTCCGTCGTGGTGTGGATTTCGTCCAGCTTCGAGAGTCCTGTTCCTGTTTCAGGCCTAGTTCAGCACCTGGCAGTTCCCCCAAACCGCCAGTGCTCTCTAGGCCTTCATCGTTCACTCCGTCGTGGTGTGGATTTCGTCCAGCTTCGAGAGTCCTGTTTCTGTTTCAGGCCTAGTTGAGCATCTGGTGTGGATTTGGTCCAGCTTCGAGAGTCCTGTTCCTGTTTCAGGCCTAGTTGAGCATCTGGTGTGGATTTGATCCAGCTTCGAGAGTCCTGTTCCTGTTTCAGGCCTAGCTGAGCATCTGACGGTTCCCCCAAACCGCCAGTACTCTCTAGGCCTTCATCGTTTGCTCCGTCGTGGTGTGGATTTGGCCCAGCCTTGAGAGTCCTGTTCCTGTTTCAGGCCTAGTTGAGCATCTGACGGTTCCCCCAAACCACCAGCGCTCTCTAGGCCTTAATAGTTTGCTCCGTCGTGGTGTGGATTTGGCCCAGTCTTGAGAGTCCTGTAACTGTTTCAGGCCTAGCTGAGCATCTGGCGGTTCCCCCAAACCACCAGCGTTCTCTAGGCCTTCATCGTTTGCTCCGTCGTGGTGTGGATTTGGCCCAGCCTTGAGAGTCTTGTTCCTGTTTCAGGCCTAGGTGAGTATCTGACGGTTCCCCCAAACTGCCAGCACTCTCTAGGACTTCATTTTTCGCTCCGTCGTGGTGTGGATTTGGCCCAGCCTTAAGAGTCCTCTTCCTGTTTCATGCCTAGGTGAGTATCTGACGGTTCCCCCAAACCACCAGCACTCTCGAGGCCTTCATTGTTTGCTCCATTGTGGTGTGGATTTGGCCCAGCGTTGAGAGTCCTGTTCCTGTTTCAGGCCTAGCTGAGCATCTGTCGGTTCTCCCAAACCGCTAGCGTTCTCTAGGCCTTCATTGTTTGCTCCGTCGTGGTGTGGATTTGGCCCAGCCTTGAGAGTCCTGTTCCTGTTTCAGGCCCAGGTGAGTATCTGAGTTCCCCAAGCCGCCAGCACTCTCTAGCCTTCATCGTTGCTCCATCGTGGTGTGGATTTGGCCCAGCCTTGAGAGTCCTGTTTTCCTGCTTCAGGCCTAGGTGAGTATCTGACAGTTTCCCAAACCACCAGCACTCTCTAGGCCTTCATCGTTGTCTCCGTCGTGGTGTGTTGGCCCAGCCTTGTGAGTCCTGTTCCTGTTTCAGGCCTAGGTGAGTATCTGACGGTTCCCAAACCACCAGCGTTCTCTAGGCCTTCATCGTTTGCTCCGTCGTGGCGTGGATTTGGCCCCAGCCTTGAGTCCTGTTCCTGTTTCAGGCCTAGCTGAGTATCTGCCGGTTCCCCCAAACCACCAGCGCTCTCTAGGCCTTCATCCTTTGCTCCATCGTGGTGTGGATTTGGCCCAGCCTTGAGAGTCCTGTTCCTGCTTCAGGGCTAGCTGAGTATCTGACGGTTTCCCCAAACCACCAGCGCTCTCTAGGCCTTCATCGTTTGCTCCGTCGTGGTGTGGATTTGGCCCAGCCTTGAGAGTCTGTTCCTGTTTCAGGCCTAGTTGAGCATCTGACAGTTCCTCCAAACCGCCAGCACTCTCTAGGCCTTCATCGTTTGCTCCGTCGTGGTGTGGATCTGGCCCAGTCTTGAGAGTCCTGTTCCTGTTTCAGGCCTAGCTGAGCATCTGGCGGTTTCCCCAAACCACCAGCGTTCTCTAGGCCTTCATCGTTTGCTCCGTCGTGGTGTGGATTTGGCCCAGCCTTGAGAGTCTTGTTCCTGTTTCAGGCCTAGGTGAGTATCTGATGGTTCCCCAAACTGCCAGCACTCTCTAGGACTTCATTTTTCGCTCCGTCGTGGTGTGGATTTGGCCCCAGCCTAAGAGTCCTGTTCCTGTTTCATGCCTAGCTGAGTATCTGACGGTTCCCCCAAACCACCAGCAATCTCGAGGCCTTCATTGTTTGCTCCATTGTGGTGTGGCTTTGGCCCAGCGTTGAGTCCTGTTCCTGTTTCAGGCCTAGCTGAGCATCTGTCGGTTCCCCCAAACCGCCAGCGTTCTCTAGGACTTCATTGTTTGCTCCGTCGTGGTGTGAATTTGGCCCAGCCTTGAGAGTCCTGTTCCTGTTTTAGGCCTAGGTGAGTATCTGACGGTTCCCCCAAACCGCCAGCACTCTCTAGGCCTTCATCGTTTGCTCCATCGTGGTGTGGATTTGGCCCAGCCTTGAGAGACCTGTTTTCCTGCTTCAGGCCTAGGTGAGTATCTGACGGTTTCCCCAAACCACCAGCTTTCTCTAGGCCTTCATCGTTTGCTCCGTCGTGGTGTGGATTTGGCCCAGCCTGAGAGTCCTGTTCCTGTTTCAGGCCTAGGTGAGTATCTGACGGTTCCCCAAACAGCCAGCGCTCTCTAGGCCTTCATCGTTTGCTCCATCGTGGTGTGGATTTGGCCCAGCCTTGAGAGTCCTGTCCAAACCCTGTTTCAGGCCCAGGTGAGTCCCGTCGTGTGTGGTTCCTCCAAACCACCAGGCCTCTCAGGCCTTCATCGTTTGCTCCGTGCGTGGTGGATTTAGTCCTGTTTTCCTGCCAGCCCTAGGTGATCCTGTTCTGCTCTTTCAGGCCTAGTGAGTATCCTGTTCCTGTTCCCCAAACCACCAGCGCTCTCTAGGCCTTCATGTTCTAACTAACTCCCCGTTCAGTTTCAGGTGTGGATTTGGCCCAGCCTTGAGAGTCCTGTTTTCCTGCTTCAGGCCTAGGTGAGTATCTGACGGTTCCTCCAAACCACCAGCACTCTCTAGGCCTACATCGTTTGCTCCGTTGTGTGTGGATTTGGCCCAGCCTTGAGAGTCCTGTTCCTGTTTCAGGCCTAGGTGAGTATCTGACGGTTCCCCCAAACCGCCAGCACTCTCAGGCCTTCTTCGTTTCTCCGTCGTGGTGTGGATTTGGCCCAGCCTTGAGAGTCCTGTTCCAGTTTCAGGCCTAGGTGAGTATCTGGCGGTTCCCCAAACCGCCAGCGCTCACGCCTTCATTGTTTGCTCCATCCGTGGTGTGGATTTGGCCCAGCCTTGAGAGTCCTGTTCCTGTTTCAGGGCTAGCTGAGTATCTGACGTTTCCAAGGCACCAAGCGCTCTAGGCCTTCATTGTTTGCTCCGTCGTGGTGTGGATTTGGCCCAGCCTTGAGTCCTGTTCCTGTTTCAGGCCCAGTGAGTATCTGGTTCCCCCAAACCGCCAGTGCTCTATAGGCCTTCATCGTTGCTTTGCCCGTCGTTCTGGTGTGGATTTGGCCCAGCCTTGAGAGTCCTGTTCCTGGATTTGGCCCAGCACTGTCACTGTTCCTTTCAGGCCTAGGTGAGTATCTGGCGGTTCCCCAAACCACCAGCGCTCTCTAGGCCTTCATTTGTTTGCTCCGTCGTGGTGTGGATTTGGCCCAGCCCTTGAGAGTCCTGTTCCTGTTTCAGCCTAGGTGAGTATCTGACAGTTCCCCCAAACCACCAGCGCTCTCAGGGGCCTTCATTGTTTGCTCCGTCGTGGTGTGGATTTGGCCCAGCCTTGAGTCTGAGTCCTAGGTGAGTATCTGGCAGTTTCAGGCCTAGCCTTGAGTATCGTGGTGTGGATCTGGCCCAGCGAGTCTGTTCCCCAGGCCAAACTGCCAGTGCTCTCTAGGCCTTCATCGTTTGCTCCATCGTGGTGTGGATTTGGCCCAGCCTTGAGTCCTGTTCCTGTTTCATGCCTAGGTGAGTATCTGACGGTTCCCCAAACCACCAGCGCTCTAGTATCTGGACTTCATTTTGCTCCATCGTGGTGTGGTTGGATTTGGCCTGTTTCAGCCTAGCTGTAGAGTCCTGTTCCTGCTTCATTGTTTGCTCCATTGTGGTGTGAGCAGCGTTGAGTCCGGTTCTGTTTCAAATCCGGTTCCCAAACCGCCAGCGCTCTCTAGGCCTTCATTGTTTGCTCCGTCGTGGTGTGGATTTGGCCCAGCCTTGAGAGTCCTGTTCCTGTTTCAGGCCTAGGTGAGTATCTGACGGTTCCCCCAAACCACCAGCGCTCTCTAGGCCTTCATCGTTTGCTCCGTCGTGGTGTGGATTTGGCCCAGCCTTGAGAGTCCTGTTCCTGTTTCAGGCCTAGGTGAGTATCTGACGGTTCCCCCAAACCGCCAGCGCTCTCTAGGCCTTCATTGTTTAACTCCGTCGTGGTGTGGTTGGCCCAGCCTTGAGAGTCCTGTTCCTGTTTCAGGCCTAGGTGAGTATCTGTGCGGTTCCCTCCCAAACCACAGCGCTCTCCAGGCCTTCATCGCTTTCACCATCGTTTGCCGTGGTGTGGATTTGGCCCAGCCTGAGCTGAGAGTATCTTTTTCCTGCTTCAGGCCTAGGTGAGTATCTGACGGTTCCTCCAAACCACCAGCACTCGGTTCTAAGGCACCATCGTTTGCTCCGTTGTGGTGTGGATTTTGGCCCAGCCTTGGAGAGTCCTGTTCCTGTTTCAGGCCTAGGTGAGTATCTGACGGTTCCCCCCAAACCGCTAGCACTCTCTAGGCCTTCATCGTTTGCTCCGTCGTGGTGTGGTTGGCCCAGCCTGAGAGTCCTGTTTTCCTGTTTCAGGCCTAGGTGAGTATCTGACGGTTCCCTCCAAAGCGCTCCATAGGCCTACATCAGCGCTCTCTTGGATTTGGCCATCTGTTTGTTTCAGGCCTAGGTGAGTATCGTTCCCCCAAACCGCCAGGCTCTGTGGCCTTCATTTTGGCCCAGTCGTGGTGTGGATTTGAGAGTCCTGTTCCTACTTCAGGCCTAGGTGAGTATCTGCCGGTTCCCCCAAACCACCCAGCGCTCTATAGGCCTTCATCGTTTGCTCCGTCGTGGTGTGGATTTGGCCCCAGCCTTGAGAGTCCTGTTCCTGTTTCAGGCCGGTTCCCAAAGGTGAGGTATTGTTTGACGGTTCCCCAAACCTGTTTCCAGCTGAGTATCTATAGGCCTTCATCGTTTGCTCCGATGTGGTGTGGATTTGGCCCAGCCTTGAGAGTCCTGTTCCTGTTTCATGCCTGGGTGAGTATCTGGGTGAGCCTTCATCTGGCCCAGCCTTGAGAGTCCTGTTCCCCCAAACCACCAGCGCTCTCTAGGCCTTCATTGTTTGCTCCGTCGTGGTGTGGATTTGGCCCAGCCTTGGCGGTCCTGTTCTGTTTCAGGCCAGGTGAGTATCTGCGGTTCCCCCAAACCGCCAGTCCTGTTCATCTGTTTCATGCGTGGTGTGAGTATCTGACGATAGTCCTGTTCCTGTTTCATGGCTAGGTGATCTGTGGTTCCCCAAACCTGGCTCTCTAGGCCTTCATTGTTTGCTCCGTCGTGGTGTGGATTTTGCCCAGCCTTGAGAGTCCTGTTCCTGTTTCAGGCCTGGGTGGGACTTCATCGTTATCTGACGGTTCCCCCAAACCGCCAGTGCTCTCTCTAGGCCTTCATCGTTTGCTCCCTGTTCGTGGTGTGGATTTGGCCCAGCCTTGAGAGTCCTGTTCCTGTTTCATGCCTAGGTGAGTATCTGACAGTTCCCCAAACCAAACCACCGCCGTTTGTTCTGTTGTGGTGTCCATAGGCCTTCGTCCTGTTTGTTCCATGCTAGGTGTATGGCCGGTTCCCAAACCGGCGCTCTCAGGCTTCTTGAGTGGTGTGGTTCCTGTTCCTGCTTCAGGCCTGCCTAGGTGAGTATCTGACGGTTCCCCAAACCACCAGCGCTCTCTCCTTAGGCCTCATCGTGGTGTGGTTGGCCCAGCCTTGATGTCCTGTTTTCCTGCTTCAGGTAGGTGTGGTTCCTCCAAACCACCAGCGCTCTCTAGGCTACATCGTTTGCTCCGTTGTGTGTGGTTGGCCCAGCCTTGAGTCCTGTTCAGTTTCAGGCCTAGGTGAGTATCTGACTGTTCCCCAAACATGGCACTCTCTCTAGGCCTTCATCGTTTGCTCCGTCGTGGTGTGGATTTGGCCCAGCCTTGAGAGTCCTGTTCCTGCTTCAGGCCTAGGTGAGTATCTGACGGTTCCCAAACCCCCAGCGCTCTCTAGGCCTTCATCGTTTGCTCCGTCGTGGTGTGGATTTGGCCCAGCCTTGAGAGTCCTGTTCCTGTTTTTGGCTGAGTATCTGGTTCCCAAACCACCAAGCTCTCTAGGCCTTCATTGGGTGGTGTGGATTTATCTGTGCCTGTTTCAGGCCTGGGTGAGTATCAAACCGCCAGTTCTCTCTAAGCTCTATAGGCCATCGTTTTGCTCATCGTGGTGTGGATTTGGCCCAGCCTTGTCCTGTTCCTTCGCCTGGTGTATCTGACCCAGTTTGGCCCTCTAGGCCTTCATTGTTTGCTCGTCGTGGTGTGGAGTCCTGAGAGTCTGTTCTGTTTCAGGCCTAGGTGAGTATCTGACGGTTCCCCCCAAACCACCAGCGCTCCTAGGCCTTCATCGTTTGCTCCATCGTGGTGTGGATTTGGCCCAGCCTGAGAGTCCTGTTCCTGTTTCAGGCCTAGGTGAGTATCTGACTGTTCCCCCCAAACCACCAGCGCTCTCCCAGGCCTTCATCGTTTGCTCCGTCGTGGTGTGGATTTGGCCCAGCCTTGAGAGTCCTGTCTCCTGTTTCATGCCTAGGTGAGTATCTGGCGGTTCCCCCCAAACCACCAGCGCTCCTCTAGGCCTTCATCGTTTGCTCCATCGTGGGTGTGGATTTCCTGTTTTGCCCAGGCCTGGTGAGTGTCTGACGGAGAGGCCTTCATCGTTACAACTCCACGTGTGGTGTGGTTGGGCCTTGAGGAGTCCTGTGCCTGTTTTCAGGCCTAGTTGAGCATCTGACTGTTCCCCAAACCACCAGCGCTCTCAGGCCTTCATCGTTTGCTCGTAAGTGGTGTGGTTGCCTTCATCCTTTCCTGCTTCAGGCCTAGGTGAGTATCTGTGGACATTTGGCTTCAGCTCCGTCATGGTGTGGATTTTGGCCCAGCCTTGAGTCTGTTCCTGTTTCATGCCTAGCTGAGCATCTGACGGTTCCTCCAAACCACCAGCACTCTCTAAGCCTTCATCGTTTGCTCCGTCGTGGTGTGGATTTGGCCCAGTCTTGAGAGTCCTGTTCCTGTTTCAGGCATAGGTGAGTATCTGACGGTTCCCCCAAACCACCA
This sequence comes from Macrobrachium rosenbergii, assembly GCF_040412425.1. Classification (NCBI taxonomy): domain Eukaryota; kingdom Metazoa; phylum Arthropoda; class Malacostraca; order Decapoda; family Palaemonidae; genus Macrobrachium; species Macrobrachium rosenbergii. The sequence goes on from NC_089796.1 coordinate 20,791,268, forward strand.
GCGCTCTCTAAGCCTTCATCGTTTGTTCTATTGTGGTGTGGATTTGGCCCAGCCTTGAGAGTCCTGTTCCTGTTTCATGCCCAGGTGAGTGTCTGCCCCAGTTCCCACCCCAAACCACCAGCGCTCTCTGGGACTTCATCGCTTCCGTCTGTGTGGGTCCTGTTCCTGTGGATTTGGCCCAGCGCCTTGAGAGTCCTGCTGTTTGGGTGTGGATTACTCTGTTTCAGGCCTAGGGTGAGTATCTGACGGTTCCCAAACCGCCAGCGCTATCTAGGCCTTCATCGTTTCAACTCCGGATCGTGGTGTGGATTTGGCCTAGCCTTGAATGTTCTGTTCCTGCTTCAGTGCCTAGGTGAGTATCTGTGGTTCCCCAAACCACCAGCTCTCAGGCCTTCATTGTTTGCTCCCGGCGTGGTGTGGATTTGGCCCAGCCTTGAGAGTCCTGTTCCTGTTTCAGGGCTAGTTGAGCATCTGGCTGGTTCCCAAACCGCCAGCGCTCTCTAGGACTTCATCGTTTGCTCCGTCGTGGTGTGGATTTGGCCCAGCCTTGAGAGTCCCTGTTCTGTTTCCAGGCCTAGGTGAGTATCTGACGGTTCCCCCAAACCACCAGCGCTCTCTAGGCCTTCATCCTTTGCTCCATAATTGGATTTGGCCCAGCCTTGAGAGTCCTGTTCCTGTTTCATGCCTAGGTGAGAGTATCTGTGGTTCCCCAAACCGCCAGCGCTCTCTAGGCCTTCATCGTTTGCTCCGTCGTGGTGTGGATTTGGCCCAGTCTTGAGAGTCCTGTTCTGTTTCAGGCATGGGTGAGTATCTGACGGTTCCCAAACCACCAGCGCTCTCAGGGCCTTCATCGTTTGTTCTGTTGTGTGTGGATTTGGCCCAGCCTTGGAGAGTCCTGTTCTGTTTCATGCCTAGGTGAGTATCTGGCGGTTCCCAAACCGCCGCTCTCTAGGACTTCATTGTTCACTCCGTCGTGGTGTGGACGGCCCAGCCTGAGAGGTCCTGTTCCTGTTTCATGCCTGGTGAGTATCTGACGGTTCCCCAAACCACCAGCGCTCTCAGGCCTTCATCGCTTAGCTCCATCGTGGTGTGATTTGGCCCAGCCTTGGAGTGTCCTGTTCCTGCTTCAGGCTCAGGTGAGTATCTGATGGTTCCAAACCACCAGCTCTTCAGGCCTTCATCGTTTGCTCCGTGCCGTGGTGTGGTTGGCAGCCTGAGAGTCCTGTGCCTGTTTCAGGTCTAGTTTGAGCATCTGACTGTTTCCCCAAACCGCCAGCGCTCTCTAGGCCTTCATGATTTGCTCCGTCGTGGTGGATTTGGCCCAGCCTTTGAGAGTCCTGTTCCTGTTTCAGCCTAGGTGAGTATCTGGTTCCCTCAAACCGCCCAGCGCTCTCTAGACTTCATTGTTTTGCTCCGTCGTGGTGTGGATTTGGCCCAGCTTGAGAGCCCTGTTCCTGTTTCATGCCTAGGTGAGTATCTGACGGTTCCCCAAACCACTAGCGCTCTCAGGCCTTCATCGTTTAACTCCGTCGTGGTGGATTTGGCCCAGCCTGAGAGTCCTGTGCCTGTAACAGGTCTAGTTGAGCATCTGACTGTTCCCAAACCGCCAGCGCTCTTTGGGCCTTCATCGTTTAACTCCGTGGTGTGGATTTGGTTGGCCCTTGAGAGTCCTGTTTCCTGCTTCAGGCCTAAGGTGAGTATCTGACAGTTCCCAAACCGCCAGCGCTCTAGGACTTCATTGTTTCCGTCGTGGTGCATGGATTTGGCCCAGCCTTGAGAGTCCTTCCTGTTTCCATGCCTAGTGAGTATCTGACAGTTCCCCCAAACCACCAGCGCTCCTCTAGGCCTTCATCGTTGTCTCCGTGGGTGTGGATTTGGCCCAGCCTTGAGAGTCCTGTGCCTGTTTCAGGTCTAGTTGAGCATCTGACTGTTCCCCAAACCACCAGCGCTCTCTAGGCCTTCGTTTGCTCCGTCGTGGTGTGGATTTGGCCCAGCCTTGAGTCCTGTTTTCCTGCTTCAGGCCCAGGTGAGTATCGACGGTTCCCCAAACCGCCAGCGCTCTCAGAGACTTCATTGTTTGCTCCGTCGTGGTGTGGATTTGGCCCAGCCTTGAGAGTCCTGTTCTGTTTCATGCCCAGGTGAGTATCTGACGGTTCCCCAAACCACCAGCGCTCTCCAGGCCTTCATCGTTTGCTCCCGTCGTGGTGTGGTTTGGCCCAGCCTTGAGAGTCCTGTGCCTGTTTTTCAGGTCTAGTTGAGCATCTGACTGTTCCCCCCAAACCACCAGCGCTCTCAGGCCCCTTCATCGTTTGCTCCGTGCGTGGTGTGGATTTGGCCCAGCCTTGAGAGTCCTGTTTTCTGCTTCAGGCCTAGGTGAGTATCTGGGCGGTTCCCCAAACCGCCAACTCTAGGACTTCATTGTTTGCTCCGTCGTGTGTGGTTGGCCCAGCCCTTGAGAGTCCTGTTCCTGTTTCATGCCAGGTGAGTATCTGACAGTTCCCCAAACCACCAGCGCTCTCAGGCCTTCATCGTTTGTCTTGTCGTGGTGGATTTGGCCCAGCCTTGAGAGTCCTGTGGCTGTTTCAGGTCCAGTCCCGGCATCTGGCTGTTCCCCAAACCGCCAGCGCTCTCTAGGCCTTCATCATTTGTCTCCGTCGTGGTGTGGATTTCCACCAGCCTTGAGAGTCCTGTTTTCCTGCTTCAGGCCTAGGTAGTATTCTGACGGTTCCCCCAAACCACCAGCCTCTCTAGGACTTCATTGTTTGCTCGTCAGGTGTGGATTTGGCCCAGCCTTGAGAGTCCTGTTCCTGTTTCATGGCCTAGGTGAGTATCTGACGGTTCCCAAACCACCAGCTCATCTAGGCCTTCATCGTTTGCTCCGTCGTGGTGTGTGGATTTGGCCCAGCCTGAGAGTCCTGTTTTCCTGCTTCAGGCCTAGGTGAGTATCTGAGTTCCCAAACGCCAGCTCTCTAGAGACTTCATTGTTTGCTCCATCGTGGTGTGGATTTGGCCCAGCCTTGAGAGTCCTGTTCTCGTTTCATGCCTAGGGTGGAGTATGACGGTTTCCCCCCAAACCGCCAGCGCTCTCTGAGCCTTCTCGTTGCTCCGTCACGTGGTGTGGATTTGGCCTAGCCTTGAGTGTCCTGAAATTTCACTACTCAGGCCTAGGTGAGTATCTGACGGTTCCCAAACCACCTGAAGCTCTCAGGCCTTCATCGTTTGCTCCGTCGTGGTGTGGATTTGGCCCAGCCTTGAGAGTCCTGTGCCTGTTTCAGGTCTAGTTGAGCATCTGACTGTTCCCCCAAACCGCCAGCGCTCTCTAGGCCTTCATCGTTTGCTCCGTCGTGGTGTGGATTTGGCCCAGCCTTGAGAGTCCTGCTCTGTTTGTGCCCTGGGTGAGTACCTGACGGTTCCCCAAACTACCAGCGCTCTCAGGCCTTCATCGTTGTCTGTCGTGGTGTGGATTTGGCCTAGCCTGAGTGTCCTGTTCCTGCTTCAGGCCTAGGTGAGTATCTGACGGTTCCCAAACCACCAGCGCTCTCTAGGCCTTCATCGTTTGCTCCGTCGTGGTGGGGTGGATTTGGCTGTGTTGAGAGTCCTGTGCCTGTTTTCAGGTCTAGTTGGAGCATCTGGACTATTCCCCCCAAACCGCCAGCTCTCTAGGCCTTCATCGTTTGCTCCGTCGTGGTGTGGATTTGGCCCAGCCTTGAGAGTCCTGCTCCTGTTTCATGCCTAGGTGAGTATCTGACGGTTCCCCCAAACCACCAGCGCTCTCTAAGCCTTCATCGTTCGCTCCGTTGTGGTATGGATTTGTTCGAGCTTCGAGAGTCCTTGGCCTGTTTCAGGCTAGTTTAATCGTCTGCTCTCCCGTCCTTGTGCACTCGTTCCGTGCCCAGTGGAGGTGGTAATTCATCTTTCCGAGTCCTGGTTGTGGGTCGGGTCTGTCCTTCCTCTGGCCATGGCGTTCTTTCCGAGTGGTGTTCTGGTCCAGGTTTCCAGTCCTATCACCCTCTTACCCCCATTTATACACTCATATACACACATGCATTCACACTGGGAAACACATACACAAATGAGCGCGCTCACACATCACTCTTGCATACATATACAGATACACAAAACACTCGCACACCGTAAACCTGAAGTCCAGTCTTCTTCATTCCTTTCGGCTTCTCTTCGTGTCTCTCTCTGTCCACCACTTTTTTTTTTTTTTCTTTTGGCGTCCTGAACATTGCTTCTCTTCAGAAACAGACTTGTTTTTCTGTCGCGACATCCTTCACTGTTCTTTCCTACTTTTTTCAATCCGGTTTTTCTGAGTGTCTAAGAGAATTTTTTCCTAGGGAACGCAGAAGAGCTTGGGAAACCTTGACATGTCTCTTCCAAACACGTGTTTGAAGAGACGGCGTCGGGCCCAATCACCAGTGTAAGGGACTGGGTTATGAGCGACATACTGGCTGGGTGTTAACTGGTTTATTGGTTGTTCCTTACTGAGATAAATGTACAGAATCTTGGAAGATGTTATTGACGCGTGCGAGCGGTAATGTAGCGTCACACACAGACAGGTAGGCTAAAACGGACATAAAGGTTCAGACATCTGTGTTTTGTCGGCAGACAGATGGCGATATCAAGAGACATGATTAACATACGGTGATGAAACATACATCAGTGGAAGGGTCAGTGAATTCTACATATGGCCAATTGCATGAGATTCAAGACATTAATGGATACGATGCAATAGCATAATAAAATGAAATGGAGAGACCTTTGGCGTCTTCACAAACAGAAACATACACAGTTTGATACAGAAGATCCGTTGAACATTATGAGTACATGATTAGAAGTTTGCATGGCAATGCAAGTAGTGGTGATTGTACATACGTTAAGACAACAATGCTTAGGAGAAACAGACGAAATATTGTATGGTTGAAATCGCGTTCCTGTAGAGAAAGAAAACGAGATCGCTCCTGTTTTGTCCTGTCGACTCCGATGATGACGATCGACGAACACACGAACACACACGTGTTTGGAAGAGACAGCGTCGGGGCTCTTACAAGCTCTTCCTTCAGTTCACTTTCACTTTTCTTATGCTTAGTTTTTAAATTTGTCTCGTGGGAGCTTCAGAAGCCTGGGAGGAGGAAGAGGATTCTGGCTTCGAAGCAGGCTTCGGGACGCTTCATTAGTATGGTAATAAACTGAAGGCGTGAAGAGGGATTCTGCCTCCGAATCCAGCTTAGAGGGGCTTCAGGACATCCCATTTTAGTACAATAATACACTGGAAATATTTTTTTTTTAACAGAATAATGTTCAATTTTTCGGAACTCCAAGTCTCCAGAGTCGGATCTTTCTTAGACGATGGAGAAGAAAACTTAAAAAATGACAAATTTTAATCTTCGTGGAAAACGCTGAGAGAGAGAGAGAAAGAGCTGAGAGAGAGAGAGAGAGAGAGAGAGAGAGAGAGAGAGAGAGAGAGAGAGTTAATGCATTGCAGTATGGCAGGATGTCGTGATAGATAAAAGTGGATATGAAATAGTTTTTCCGAAGCAGAGAGCCTCCTTTTCATTCACTTTCTTTCCTCTTACTTTCCCACTCTCCTAACAATTGATTCAGTGCAACTGCGAGGTTTTCTCCTATCACACCTTGAAAACATTTTACCGTCATCGTTTCAGCGCTGAATGACCTCATCGATCCAGTGCTTGGCCTTGGCCGAAACTCTATATTCAATTAGTTCGAAGCTATTCCTGAAAGGAAAATCAAGCAACCATGAAACAGTGGGTCTGTAAGCAATATACTCCAGTCGAAGCCAAACTGCATGAGATTACAGACTGAGGCCACCCCCTCACAGTGAAGAAATTAGACTTATTTTAGAAAATATCTGTACTCTATTCTTCTGTCAAAGTACAGAGCAGCTAATTGCTCCTTTTAGAGGATTAAGCTGAGGTAAAGCAAATGATTTGTGTATTCAGTGACTGGACATACTGTAAACCTACTAATCTTTGGTGCTAAGAGAGGTCATTATACCATTTCATATATATATATATATATATATATATATATATATATATATATATATATATATATATATATACTGAGTATATATAGCGAAGTTAGGGTGGGTTGTATCAATTCAGCAAACAGCAATTTGGTGCGAGGAGAAGGACACTTTATTCCTTTCTGAGTACTTTCTTCAGCTGCTGACGTTTCAAGACTTTTAGTCCCATTTTCAAAGCTACACAATAAAAGAAACAGACGTTAAAAAAACGGACTCGGAATAAAACATAACATAAAATTATAAGTACACTTTGTTTGGTTTTATGTACAGCCCTCCACAGGGATAATTCCCTCTCTGGCGGGTCCTTGTACGTTTTCAAAATAAGGTGCGTCTTATATTTTGTAATTGTCTTTCAGTGTTTTCTCGTCAGTATCGTAGCTCCTGCAGAACAGGAGAGACTTTAGTTCCTTTTTAAATTTGTCTTCTTCTTGTATGCACTTCACTTCAGGCGGTATTTTGTTGTATAGTCTTCACGCAGTGTACAAATGCTCTCTCATCGCCTGGCTTACAATTTGTTCTAGATTCAAATAGCCATATATGCTTCACTTGTATCACCTGATTACAATATTCATTTCGAGTCTAAAGAAGCTTAAGCAGTTTCTCAGATATGTTGGTTCATCATATTTTAGTGCTTTAAAGACTGTAAGTTGTATTTTATATCCTATTCTAGCTTTTACTGGGAGCCAATGTAGCTCAATTAGTGCTGGGGTTATTCTGTCACGGGAACGTAGTTCTTTTATTGAACTGGCGGCTCTATTTTGTACTCCTTGCAATTTTCTTAGTAGGTAGTCAGGGAGACCGTAGTATATAACGTTGCAGAAAGCGGACGGAAAGGTAGCGGGCGACCTGAGGCCCCCTGCTGCGTCCGTACGAAGGTTGTGTTTGTTAACAGGCATAAAAAGACGTATATAATGCGTTACAGAACATGTAAAAGGCAGGTATATATATCGGATGACAGGCCGTACAATGCTGCATCATACAATGAGATACATGAAGAATCTGAAATATCAACAAGTAACATACATGACGTGATTAATGTACGTATGAAGAAACACAAGAAAGGGGAGGCGACTTGACGCCCTTACAGAAGTAATAACACACGTTTTTGATAAATACTGTGCCTAAACAGTATAAAATAAGACGAAATAAGGATAATAAATCGTCCGAGACGAAGCTGCAATGGTTCTGCTTTGTTATTCTTGCTTCATATATACTCGTATCACTTAAAAGAAAGGGAGAGACAAGTAAAGGGTTCACTAATTATCTCTGAAATGAAATACGTTTCCTCTTTTGGTGTTGGTAGCTCAGCCATCAATAACTCAGTCCCTTCAAGAAGCAAAAAGTATTGGACTTTGTTAGAATTATGTAATTTTTCCTGGACAGATCGTAAAAATCCATTAGAACGCCCGTCAGTATAGCTTCAGAAAGAGGACTTGACAAAAAAAGGACAGAATTGAAGATACAGATGCTCTAAGAGAGAGAAACATAGAAATAATAGAGAATAAAGAATTTACGAGAGACCACAAACCCCTCAAGAAAACTACTTTAGAATTGAACTGAACTGAATATAGAATTTATGGCAAAGGCCAAGCACTGGGACCTGTGAGGTCGTTCAGGGCTGAAATGGAAACGGACAGTAAAAGGTTTGAAAGGTGTAACAGGAGGAAAGCCTCGCAAATGCATTATGAATCAATTGTTAGGAGAGGGTGGAACGTAAGATGAAAGAATGAGAATATGAGAGGAGCTACAGTAAAAGGAACGAAAGGGGTTGCAAGCATGAGAAATAGTGAGCCTTTGTTCAGTCTTATTCCTTCTGCAGTTCCTCCTCTAATAGAAGTATCAACATTAACAACAGTTCCTCATCACACTGGCGCCGGCCAATGAAGAATTAGAGGAATTTATTTCTGGTGATAGAAATTCATTTCTCGCTATAATGTGGTTCGGATTCCACAATAAGCTGTAGGTCCCGTTGCTAGGTAACCAACTGGTTCTTAGCCACTTAAAATAAGTCTAATCCTTCAGGCCAGCCCCAGGAGAGCTGTTAATCAGCTCCTCAGTGGTGTGGTTAAACTAAGGTATACTTAACTTTAATCATCACACTAGCGAAGTTTATTGTTTTCGTGTCTATTATTATTATTATTATTATTATTATTATTATTATTATTATTATTATTATTATTATTCATAAACAGACATTTCTTTGTGAAAATCCAAAGGCCTATGAATTTGCTCAAAATAAACTGTAGAAAGAGAATATGAACGGAGATACAGTGAAGGGAATGAACGGGGTTGAAGCTATAGGGGCTGAAGGAACGCTGCGAAGAACCTTTAGGTAATGCCTACATTGCACCACGTGAGGTTTACTGACGGCACAATCCCCCTACGGAATTGATCTTCCCACTAAAACAGTTATTGCTGAGTTCTTGTTGTCCTCCCCCGGGTGACAATACGGGAGACATAACACGGGCACCCACCCCCTACAAACCAGTTTGTCTGCCCCGTGTGGGGTTGGGTAGGTAGGGGAGACATCCACCCTCCTCCTGAAAACCTGTTTGTCCGCCCGGGTGGTGGTGGAGTAGGTAGGGGAGACATCCACCCTCATTCTGCAAACCTGTTTGTCCGCCCCGGGTGTGGGTGGGGCCAACAAGCTCCTCTGCTAATAAAGATTATACAATAATTATACACCTTTCCCTCCTACTACAGTGTTAATTCGGGGAGGGGGTGTCCAGTCACTCGAGCTATTTTTAACGTAACTGCAATAAAGGCATCTCTCTCTCTCTCTCTCTCTCTCTCTCTCTCTCTCCAGAGGCGAATTGAGGCTATATACATGAACGTTACCAGAATATTTACACTTAACAATTTATCCCTCTCAAGTGACCTCCATAGGTTTCATGACTATAGCAGAGTCCACCGCTCTTTGCAGCTAAGCCCTCCCCACTGCTCGCCAGTGATTGGTTAGCTCTCGAGCGGTGAATGACGTCACACTAGTTAGCAGTCCATATGATTACCAGAACGGATTTGACTCCGTTCGGTCATGCTGAGTGTCGTGCACGAATGATGACACCACAGAGTTCCTGGAGTTGTGAAGTTTGCAATTGATATCTCCGATAAAAGATATATTAAGTTATACTGTATATCATTAGGAAGATCTTGGATCATTTAGTCTGTGCATCTTTTTTTATTTATCATGCGGAGCCTAAATACACAAGCATCTTGCTTTTTTTTTTTAAATTGGTGTTGGCCTACATAAGCGATCCCACACAGAGCACATCAATTGAAATGAAGCATAGACTTATGCAGCCATGTCAAATGTTAATATTATTGAGAGATTAGGCCTACACGTCAGTTTCTTATATTTTGAGGCAATGACAAGTCATAGGACTACACATCAAATTCTTATATTTTGATGCAACGACAGGTCGTAGACCTACACGTCAATTTCTTATATATTGAGGCAATGACAGGTCATAGGACCACATAAAATTCTTATATTTTGAGAACATGACAGGGCATGGGCCTACACGTCAATTTCTTATCGCGAATAGTTTTCTTCCTGTATCCGTTGGAAATAGAGTAACTTTTAATTGATATAGTAGTTTCAACTCCACGATATATATAATGTATAATATAAAGTGGAATGCGCACGTATAAGCAAATGCACATGCACAGACATGCGTGGATGGCCATAGTAATTGTAATGTCGCTTATACCACAGAGTAAAAGTAAAACTTATGGGCACGTAGCCGATGGCACACACAGATCAATCATGGGACTGTCTGAGCCTTACACACAACTATCAGACTGCTCTCAATGAAATATATTGAAAATATATTTACAAAAGGGATAACAAATTATATTATTGTGATGAGTAAATATAAGGCTGCTGTAGCATTTCTATGAAAATGAAGGCTATGGTAGGAAGGCATCATAAGATATTTAACGAAATAAGAAAAAAAAATGATAGCTGAAAAAGTTATGTATGAGATGATCCAAACCATCCGCCCCATTTCGGCGAAGGCGTTCTTGGCCTCCTGAAGGCATCGAGGGGGAAGCCTCTGGAACCTTGCATGTGTAGGGGGGCCCTTTGTCTTTACATGGTTGTAGATGCCATGTTTTGCTGGGGCCCCGGGTACCTGATGGAGCCCAGGCCTGAATACGTTGGGGAACTCCTTCAGCAGCTGGGCGTACTGGTGGGGGGTGACGGAGTAGATGGTAGGCGCGCTGGGTCCCATTGCCAACGGGAGGGACTGGCAGGAGTCAGTGTCGAGGAGACGCTTGTGACCGACGTCGACTGCCAGCCCGGTGGGCGAAATCTGCACCCAGGTGGGGTCCTTAGCATCCCGCGACGACAGAGTTCCAGGAACACCTCCGGCCAAGGGGATGGAGATCGACAGAGCCTGGTGCAGTGGTGGGAGAGTGATGGGGGACCCGTTGGCGGCCGTCAGGAAGGGCAGCCAGGTCCGGTGAGCGCTTGCGGTCCTCCCTGGACAGCAGAAATATTGATCTAACGGCCCCTGTGTCGACCAACATCATCCTGCCGGGGATGGTGTCGCGGATGTAGAAGCCTAATGGCTTCCGGGCTCCTGGGTTCCTCTGTTGCCATGGTGGCCTGTTCTGCTGGCCGCCACCTCCCCCGTTTTTTGGACGGGAGAATGAACATGGGGGTTAGCAGTTCGGGGCATCCTTGCCGTACTGCTGGTGGTAGTAGCAAGGGCCCAATGGGTTCCACTTGTGATGATACAGTGGCCACCTCCTGGTGACGGCGCTTATCTCCTCCTCTGCACCCTCTTCCTGTTGAATGGAACTGATGGGGTGTGCAGGTGCTGATGCCAGCTTCGCTGTCTTTGCGGA